>NC_043970.1:54324865-54407365 GCF_902148855.1 Sphaeramia orbicularis | reverse complement strand
CATAATTTTTTGTCGGTTATTATGTTCTTATTTAACTGTAGATCACATTGGTCTGTATGTGGAACCTGAACTAAAATGCCTGGACTGTGGAATTTTTGCACTTTGTAAATTCATCCCAGGGGTCGGATTGGACCCTTTGGTGGGACGCATGTTTGACAGCCCTGTTGTAAAACTAAGCATTTAGAAACAAATGAAAACCAACAACAACTCTCAAACCTGCTGTAAAAACTAATTAAAATGAACGGAATTAGAGAAACAACAGTCCAAACTAAATCTAACTAAACTCTCATGAAAATCCCAAACTATTGGAACATTGTAGACCTTGTCCCTTTTTCTCTGTAATAGTTTTGTCAGGAAATGAAAAGCCTGGATGGTCCAGGGAGCACAGGTGGACATGCAGTTGGCTCCTGGTTCCACCGGTACCCAAGCAGAAAATCAGCCCTCGTTCCCACCCTGCACCTCCTCCACTCGCAGGCTGCCGTACTTCCACCGTTTTTCCACTCCGCCGTGTTCAGCACTCCTCTCCTGTCTTATGCCATTAAGAAAACAATTACTCTGTTCACCGTCACTGGTCTGGGCCTCGAAGCTGCCGTTACAGGCGCCGTATGACATCACAGGGTCCCGTAGAGCACATGACCGACGCCTCAGCCTGTGGGCGGGGCTTCATCCTGGGTGGAGTCTGTAGGTGTGGGCTCTGCGGGGTCGTCTCTTAGAGAACCTTAGTCGAGATTTTTTTCCTGAGTGTTTTTATTCCTCTTTAGGCATGAAAAAAACAATAGCATTGAATTTTTTCTTTTTTAATAAACCTGTTCTTATGAAGGTAGATTTGTTTCTTTATTGCTTTAACTAAAAAAAATCAATAAAAAACGTGTTTGAATGCAAAAAAAAAAAAAAATTACGATCCAAAAAAATTGCATTTGAACACTTTTTTTTTGAGTGACGTTAATTTTTTTTTTTTATTGATTTTTTTTTTTTTTTTTAATGGAAATATTTTTTTTTTTGGTTAAAGCAATAAAGAAACAAATCTACCTTCATAATTTTTTGTGGAGTTCCAAACATGTCCACTCCGCTGGACACCATGTGTTTAATTTTTGAATATCAGAAAGTGATGTGCAAAATCAAAACATTTTTAATGCAGGCAATCTGATGTTTTCTCACATTTTATCATATGCACAATTTTTATTAGCAATTTTTTCCACTCAAACATGTTCGTGCAGATCAGATTTATCTGGAACAGCAAAGTTACAGTAATGGTTTGAATGGCAGTGTATTATGGGATGGTGCATTAGTGCTCACTGTGTTGGCTGATATGGAACTGAAACAAACCCATGAATATACAAGAGAACAGCTGGAGAAGAACTGACCACTGGAGTGACCACTGGAGTGACCACTGGAGTGACCACTGTGCATGAAAGGGTTAAAGACGTTCACATGGTTTCCCACTGAAGACAAATATGTCAGATTTTTTGAAGAGAAACTCAATCTGTTACCAAGGAAACGCCCCAAACATAAGGAGACAAATGAAAATATGAGAAACTGTTCTGAGGAGGTTTCTGTCTGAAAACACCGTCAAACCAGCCCAGGCTGAGAAGAGGAAAGAGGACAAGATGGGACAGAATCCTCTGTCCTCTGTTGTCCATCCTCCATCCTCTCCCTCTCCTCCAGTCTCTCCATCCTCTCCTTCTCCAGTCTCTCCATCCTCTCTTTCTCCAGTCTCTCCATCCTCTCCCTCTCCCTCTCCTTCTCTGGTCTCTCCATCCTCCAGCAGTCAGCATTCGTTCCTCAGGCGTTTCTGAACCTCAGTGACAAAGGTGTACAGTTGCAGTCAGAGTGAATCCAACCTCCCACGGTGAAGCTGGAGCAGTGTGTCTGCAGCTGGAGGGATCTGCACCACTCTGTGACTGTGCAGGTGTCAAAAAGCATCAGGCTCACATTACTACCATGAAGTGTCACTAAAGCCTCCATCTGGGGCAGAGGGAGCTCTTAACTCAGCTCTGAATGGAGACTGAACTCATTCGAGTGAAAGTCGGAGGAAAGGGAAGGAGTCGCCTGGAGACCGGTCGAGTGTTTAACGCTGTCTTTAATCCAATCCAGTGGAATGGATGTTTTTTATCGGCTACAAATGAACGCAAACCCCAGATGTTTTTTTAACACATCCTCAAAGCCTTAATCCTTCACCGGCACCAAACTGTGATTAACGTCATTAAAAATCAAAGAGGGTTCGTGTTTCAGTCGCAGGATGCAGTGAGGAAAAGGGGCCATAGGTCCTCAGTGAAAGCCTGAACCTCCTCTTTCACCTCCTACATTTCAGAGCTCTCCCCTGGACGCCACTTAACCTCCCAGTAAGTGTTCGAGAGTCGATAATTAAGTCCCTTCAGCTCTGAAAGAAGAGAATCTGGCCTCCACATCTGTATTGAGACATAACTGCTCCTGTTGGGATGCAGTTTCAGTCAGAAAAGAGCCAATAGCAACAGTTGTGTTGCTTTTTGCAAAAGACAAAAGGCGTGAAACAGACTGCAATTTGTGTCAGAAATTATACTGTTGAACTGAGACGCAGGAGCTGTTGTTGTTGAGTGAATATTACACTTAAAGTTGGTGTCGAGTGCAGTGGTTGAAAACAGCAGCGGAAAAAGAACAGATACAAATGTGATTCATAAAGAATAGAATCACAGTAATAGCAACAATAAAGCGTTTATATACAAGTTGCTTTAAGTTGAAATATTTGTCCTGTTTAATGAGAAAATGTGATTGCTAGTAAATATCCCATAGACCTGCAACAACTATTTGATTAGTCGATTTAACAACTATTTTGTTTGTAAATTCATTATTTCAGTGGTTTTTCTTTTCATTGTTTTGTTGGTGAATAAAGTATCCTGAAGACAGAACCCTCAGCAACAGGAATAATCCAAAAGGAGGTTCCTATTTTTGTGATCGAACCAAGGTTATTATCGTTAACGAAAACTAACGAAATGACAAAACTAGAACTGAAAAAACATTTCCACTACTGCAACCGGACAGAGATGGGGCCACTGGCATGTTTCAGCTGGACGGAGCAGACGTAGCCAGGGGGTTTGGACTCCACCGGCTCCTCCAACCACCGCCCCAGATCTGGTCGACCGTGTGTTACAACCGCTGCACAGGACCGGGACAATCATCGGCCCGTCTGCTCCGTCCAGCTGAAACATGCCATGGCCTGATCTCTGTCCGGTTGCAGTAGTGGTGTCATTGTGGACAAATGTGTTTGTGCTCCATTTTGGTGTCTTTTATAGGGAATGGTTGTGCACAGTTGAGCAGAGGTCCAGTTCATCTGTGAGTTTGACTCCTGAGCAGACATGGGTGTGAATGCACAAATACAGTTCTTATTGCTAATCAAAATCAATCAACCAGAACCAGGGAAACAATCATTTCATTTGATCAGGCTGCATTTGTAAATAAGAATCTGTTCTTGATTGCTTGCCTGGGTAAATAAAGGTTAAAAAAACAAACAAACTTGGACTCAGAATAGTACTGAACTCATTGTAGTTTGCAATTTTGCAGTAACTCATATTTCTGAAAAAATCAAGAAAATGAAAATGGTGCGTTTCTTTTTTCCTTGAGTGTATGTTATCATATTATAATTTCACTGGTTGGGCCCACTTCAGATCAAATTTAGCTGAATGTGGAACTGAACTAAAATGAGTTTGTCAGCCCTGTTTTAGACAGACAGGGTGATACATAGCATGAGGTTCAACAATATAGCTAGAGGACAGACATCGGCCTCTGCAACCAGAGAGAGCGTTACCACACCACCAGATCCTCCAGCAACCGTCCCAGATCTGGTCGACCGCGAACGCTCACCAAGGCGTCCAACGGTAGAGTGATGGAGTCCAAACAGCCTGACTATGGCCCGTCTGCTCCGTCCAGCTGAAACATGCCAATGGTCCCATCTCTGTCCGGTTGCAGTAGTGGTGTCATTGTGGACAAATGTGTTTGTGCTCCATTTTGGTGTCTTTTATAGGGAATGGTTGTGCACAGTTGAGCAGAGGTCCAGTTCATCTGTGAGTTTGACTCCTGAGCAGACATGGGTGGAATACACAAATACAGTTCTTATTGCTAATCAAAATCAATCAACCAGAACCAGGAGAACAATCATTTCATTTGGACTCAGAATAGAACTGAACTCACTGTAGTTTGACATTTTGCAATAACTGTCATATTTCTGAAAAAAACGAGAAAATGAAAATGGTGCATTTCTTTTTTCCTTTCCTACTTCCTACTGGTCACTGATAGAAGTCATATATGGACTTTGATTGAATTAGTTGACTTCTCCTCCCTCTTCTACTGGGAGAATGACCTCCTGCATCTAGACCACAGGACTCTAACAACAGCATAAGTGATCCTTCTGTTTTTTTCTCTGCAAACCTTTATTTCTACAGGACGTTTAGTTACATGTGAAAGGAGAATGCACTCTGCACAGCGGCAAAGTTTCAATTAAAATGGAAATACAAAAGGCACGTAAAAGTATTTTTAAAAAAGTAATCAAATGAAATGATAATGAAGATAAACAGAATGATTAAAAAAATGTTTCTTAAAAATCCAATTAAAGCTAATATTATAACAGTGGACTGTGCAGATTTAATGTGCTGCTGTCATCACACAACCTGCTTTTCTACCATAACTGTTTAATCCACAGGTGTCAAACATGCGGCCCGGGGGCCAAATCCGGTCCCCCAAAGGGTCCAGTCCGACCCCTGGGATGAATTTGTCAAATGCAAAACTTACACTGAAGATATTAACAATCAATGGTGTCAAAATCATTTTAATTCAGGTTCCACATACAGACACATATAATCTCAAGTGGGTCATTCCAGTAAAATACTATCATAGTAACCTATAAATAATGACAACCGCAAATTTTCTCGTTGTTTTAGTGTAAAAAAGGAAAATTACATAAAAATATTTACATCGACAAACTTTCCTTTTTCAAAAAACGTGAATAACCTGAATAAATATGAACAATCTGAAATGTCTTAAGAGATTTAAGTGCAATTTTACCAATATTCTGCCTGTTAGTAAATATTTTGTGTTTTTGTCATTGTAAAGTAAGTTGTAATGCACACGTGTTAATGATAAACCGAGGCAGAATATTGTTAAAATTGCACGTGTTTTTCTGAAGACAATTCAAGTTGTCCATGTTATTCAGATTTTATAGATGTAAACATTGACATTATTTAATGTTACTTTTGTCACTGTTATTATTTTACTGGTAACCCACTGGAGATCTTATTTGGGAGAATGTGGAACTGAACTAAAATGAGTTTGACAGCCCTGGTTTAACCTGCCATCATGTCATTGTTTTTACTTTATTTGCAGCCAAGACACAGCGTCACACTTCCACCTGAAGTGAGGGTAGGTTGCCAAAAGGCTGTCTGGAAAAAGTCTAATTTAGTCTTAAAACTAGAGCAAAAACAACAAGACAAAGTCCATTTGATCAAAAAAAAAAAAAAAAAAAAAACGGTGAAGAGTTTTATTGCCCTTAAGTGCATCCAAGGAAATAAGCAAATAACACTGGCCAACAACAAATGTATTGTTTCAGTTTTTTGAGCTGATTTAGTTTAATTTTGGTGCTGAATCCAAAAATCACATTCATTTTGCTGAATCAGGTCAACTTTCTGAACTATGCTACATATTGGCTTTTGAACATTTTTGCTTACATTTATGGGCATTTTCACATCATATGATACAAAATTCTTTCATATTTCTTGCAATAAATGAGTTCTGAAGATTTTACTTTTGCCAATTTATGATGAATGTTTTTTTTAATATTACAGGTGAATGAAATGGCTTCGACTAGAAGATCTGGCAAAAATAAGCCTGATGTATTCTGCTCCATCTGCGCTGAATACACCATTGTACCTAACAGGAATCAAGTCACAAGTTTCATCAAGTGTGCTTACCAATCTGATTTTGGTATTAATTATTATATTTTGTGAGAAGATCAAATTTTTCAAAATCAAATTAGCAAAAAAACCTGACCTGGTTGAGAAAAACAGATGTCGTTTTTGGATTTTGCGGTGCAAAATGGTCCGAATTCAGTTGAAAAAACCGAGACAACTTGGAAAAAACATTTTTTTTGGAACCCAGTGTAATGACAATAACAACAAAAACTAACACAGGTCTGCACAGCTCTTCTCTAACTGCCATCAACAATGTCAGACCCCCTCCATTTAAAGGCTAGGCCCCTCCCACTGGACCATACCATTTGTAATTGGCACTAATTAAACATTTCATCTCATTGCATACATTATTTTCCATAGTTAAATCACAAAACAATGTATGTGTTTTAAAGTCACATCAAAAGAGTCATCTTCTTACTTACAGCATTTACACCCCCTCTTTAATACTCAGATTACCTGGTCCGGTGCAGTGCGACAGGTGGAGCCTATTTTCCTCGTTTAACTCAGGCACTATAAAAGGCAGCCTGATGCTACCTTCAGGTCCTTTCCCACTGCCCAGAACCAGGAGGCACTAAGTAAGTAAAGGAAAAACAGGATTAGGAACAAAATTTCACAACATAGAATCGAACATAATTAAAGACCTAATTCAAACTTATTTGTGTGTGTGTGTGTGTTTGTACAGCTTCATGGGAAAACTGCACAGGAGACAAACTCAGATGTTTAAATGCAGCCCAGTGTGTGCACCACCAAACTATCAGTAGTAATGATACCAGGCTGTTGTTTACCATGTGGAAGAAGTGTGTGTGTGATTGGAGGCAGGGGGACTGGCACACACACTCATGTTTTTCACACAAGGTTCTAAATAAAACCCAGTGTTTGTGTTCATGGTGGTCGCTGTTGTGTTGTTGTTCTTAGGTTTGGAGAATCACCGTGTCTGGAATCACCTGGAAACTGGACTTTTCCGTGTGTTCTGTCGACGTCTCGGAGCCTTTCCTCTCTTCAGTGTCCGCTGGTACTGCTTCACTTCACTCAGGTAGGATGTGTGTTTAGTTTACAGCACACAGGTCGTAAACTACTGTCGTCATGCAGCGTCTGTCGTTTATTACAAAACTTTCAGTCGTCTTCTCTGAAACTCCAGTTCTGATTGACTTCAAACTTGGTATACAGCTTCTGTATGATGATGTCAACACAAGGGATTGAAAGTATTTCGATCTGGATCTGATTCTGGATTTGGTGCGACTTTGAAAACTTTTCCCATTATAACAGATAGGAAGTGGATTGATCCAATAAATCAGTATCAATGATATCAAGTGTGAATTTGAAGTTTTTACAGATCTGATTGAATATGAGCAAAACATGGACTATTTCTGTAATAGAATAAATACACAGAACTGGGGGAGAATAAATGGATCTGGATACATTTACCTAAGCTTTGAATTTGGCCGGTATTTGGACTGATTTTTTTTTTTTTTTTTTTTTTTTTTTTTTTATTAGTGTGTTTTTTGCTGCTGTTTGGCTTCATATCTCAGTTGTGTTCAGCTGTTGGATCAGTGAGCTGAATCTACGCTCACAGCTGTTTGTCTGCTGTTGCGTCATCTTATTTCTACTCATACACCATCACTGTATGTATGTATTTATTTATTTATTATTAGGATCCCCATCAGCTGATGGCGGACATCAGCTCCTCTTCCTGGGCCCCTCCCATTCCAAACACACATACAGAATCCATTAACAAGCAGAACAACAATGGGATCCACTCTTATATTTCCTTTTTAAGAACACTCAAGTCAAACAAAACAACATGAACAATAATAACAATACTGCAAGATAAAATTAAAAACAGAAAAAATCAAAACAAACAAAAAAATGAAGTAATAATAATATTAAATATACAAACCTCATTAGAATTGTGTGTGTGTGTGTGTGTGTGTGTTTGCCAATAGCATATGTTTATGTCTACATGTCTTCTGATTTGTTTGCCTCGGGTTATTCCATGTTGCTTCGGTGGTCTTTTAAATCTGGCCTTTGTTTGTTCTTTGGTCTGTTCATTGTGTATGTGCGTTGTTTGTTTGTATTATAGTGAAGTAAATTCTCACTGAACTGATGCATCTGTCTTCACCTGCTTCATGAACAGAGCTTTAAATTTACTGAAGTTTGATTAGGATTCTTATAAATGTGAAAATTCTGGTATGAATATGAGGTATTTTGTGGTGGGTTTTTTAGTGTCGTATTGCTTTGGAATGAAAATAGAATTGCTTTGTTAAGGGGAACGTCATTATTTTTGTAAATGATTCTTTTACTGAATATGTTCGATCCAAGGTTCTAATAGTTTTGGATGTGTCATAATAGTTTAGTTTTATTTAGTTTGGACTTTTTTTTTTTTCTAATTCAGCTCATTTCAATTAGTTTTTAGAGCAGGTTTGCTAGTTTTTATTAGTTTTCATTTTTTTCTAAATGCTTAGTTGTAGTTTAGTTGTAGTTCAGTGGTCTCTTTTCTCTTCTGTCGTCTTATTCAAATAAATCCCAGACAGGACTCTGCTGCTTTCTCCCAACTTTAGTCTCCATGTTTCCAGGTAGAGTTTGGACGAGAAGACGACTAAACAACAAATGACAAGAAGTGACGGACTGTGAAGTGTCATATGGTGCCGCTAGCTAAAATTGCTAGAGCGAAATAAATCGCATTCGTATCAATCTGACGTTGACAAAGACGAAAACGAAGAGAGTTTTATCCATAATTTTTATAAGTTTTAGTTAGTTTTGTAAACACACAATACAGTTTCAGTTAGTTATGTTTTTTTTTCTTTTAATTATAGTTTTTATTTATTTCAGTTAACGAAAATGTTTTTTCAATTCTAGTTTTCATCATTTCATGAGTTTTCGTTAACAATAATAACCTTGGTTCGATCACAAAAATAGGAACCTCCTTTTGGATTATTCCTGTTGCTTAGGGTTCTGTCTTCAGGATACTTTATTCACCAACAAAACAATGAAAAGAAAAACCACCGAAATAATGAATTTACAAACAAAATAGTCGTTAAATCGACTAATCAAATAGTTGTTGCCGATCTATGGGATAATTACTAGCAATACATTTTCTCATTAAACAGGACAAATATTTCAACTTAACCCTCTGGTATCCAGGTGTGCCTTTTACGCACACTTTGCACTTCGTGTCAAAAAACTTCATATTTTTCTCAATTTAAATAAGGTTAGAATTCAAAAGTTCATTTTTGCATGATCTTTAAAATTCTGTCCACCAACTCAAATGTGCACATTGTAAACAAAAGAAAATGACCAGGCTAGCATCTGTCTGCCAAGTGTGCATAAAACGCACTATTTCTAACATTTGATCTGTATGATTAGGACTGAGCTGGATTTACAAAAATAAAAGCAAATTAGAGCAGAAAAATAAATCAATATATAATATTTAATAGTTTGATTTATAGGTGTGCATTTTACGCACACTTGGTGACAGATGCTAGTATTTTTGAACATTTGACCTAACGCCAAAAATAATAATGCAAATTAACCAGTGTTGGAGTTAATCACTGACATATGCCAGGATGAAAAAATCTAATAATATGTGATCCACTTTTTATGGAGTATATTGAAAAAAAAAAAATTTTTGTGTGTGTTTTTTGCATCAAAAAAATGGTTTGTTTCCATTACAAACACAGCATTTAAAGGGTTAAAAATGTGACAATTATTGAGTATTTGGTATTTTTATTTACAGCTCAAGTTGATGAAATAGAAAAAAGTGTGAAAGAATTAAAAACAAACTGTATGAAATGTTTTTTTGACATTATTCCACAAGTGTGCCAAAAAGGCCCACCTGGTGTTTAATAAGGGCCTTGGTGGACGGGATGCCAGAGGGTTAAAGCAACTTGTATATAAACACTTTATTGTTGCTATTACTGCGTTTCTCTTCTTTATGAATCTGTTCTTTTTCTGCTGCTGTTTTCAACCACTGCACTCGACACCAACTCTAAGTGTAATATTCACTCAACAACAACAGCTCCTGCATCTCAGTTCAACAGTATAATTTCTGGCACAAATTGCAGTCTGTTTCATGCCTTTTGTCTTTTGCAAAAAGGAACAAAACTGTTGCTATTGGCTCTTTTCTGACTGAAATTGCATCACAACAGGAGTCGTTATTTCACCCACTGTTCATCACTGTATGAAGAGAAAACTACTGTGTGCTTCTGAGGATCACCACATGCAGAGGAAGATCAGGGTCAAGATTTATGGTCAGATGTTCAGCAGGGGACATGTTTACATAGTATTTACATCAGGGTTCTCAAACTCATGTTCTTTCAGGTTCCACATTCAGCCCGATTTGATCTGCAGTGGGCTGAACCAGTAAAATAAGAACAGAAGAACCTGCAGTAAATACTGACGACTCCAACTTTTTGGCTTTGTTCTGAAAATACTTACTTTTATAAACTATCTAAACAAATAAAATGCGAATAACCTCAAAAAACTGAAATTTCCCAAGAAAAATAAGTACAATTCTCACAATATTATGGCTCAACGTATCATTTATACATATGCATTACACTGTAACCCCCCCCCCAAAAAAAACGGTATTATTCCGGCAGCAGGGGTGCTGAAAAAATACTGTTAAATAACAGAAAGTAACCATCTCATAAAAATACGGTAATTTTCCATAATTAAAATACAGTTTTTTTGCCCTAACTTCACATGAGATTTTGCTTTTTTTTTTTTTTTTTTACTTTTTAATGTTTAATAAAGAATATTTACATGTAATAAAACAATCAAATTATATATATATAATTTTCAATGAAACTCAGTTGTCCAATCCACTGATTGTATTTAGACAGTTTATCAGTGCTTATACATGTTATACATTCACAAAAATACATTTATTCAACATTTTTGTTGTGAAACCTCCTGTAATTACACAAGATATTTGTCAATGAACAAACAAGTCTGGTTCAACTGACAGAACTAATACTTCTGTTACAGTTCATTGTCAGTAATTTTCTCTGGTTTTAATATTTTTTTACAGTATTAAACTTTAAATTAACAGTTTAATCTCATAAATAGAAAAGAAATATTTGTGTAATTACGATACATTTGCAAATGTATTTTAACTGTATTTTTCTGTGAAAAAAGAAAAAAAATTCTTAAAAAAAAAGGAAATTTTATGGTTATTCAGTTAGTTTTTTCATGTTCTTTTCCATTTGACATGTAAAATCAGTCTGTTTTTGTCATTTCATTGATATTTTCCTGTATCTGAAAAATACGGGAAAAATCTGTAAAATAAACAATGAAAAGCCTGTTAAATTACAGATTTTTTTTTTTTTTTTTTTTTTTTTACAGTGCACTGTCAAGTTATTTGTTCTGATCTGCCACTGGAGTAGACACTGATCTGTTTCAGCAACCGGCTATTGGTTGCTTGATTTGTTACCCACAGTTTCCCAGCAACAGCTGCTTACAGACACATTACATGAGTGACACCCCCCCCCCCCCCCCACCTCTTCCTTCATGCATGTGGTGAAGAACGACCAGGAGAAGGTGTTTACATGTTCAGCAGCAGTGGTTTCTGCAGACTTGTTAGTCATAAAGTTTGGTTTCCAAACCACAAAGAGTACATCTGTAAAACCACATGTAAAACCAAACTGAACCAAAAACTGAGACAAAAAATCAGACATATGCAGTCGCAGAAAAAATGATTTGACCACCCTTTGTTTTCTTCAGTGTCCTGTTCATTTTAACGCCTGGTCCAAGTAAAGGTCCATTTGTTTGGACAAATATAATGATACCAACAAAAACGGCTCATAGTAGTTTAATTTCACAGCTGATATCGATCCATTTAACATGTTTTTCTTGATTAAAAAGCAGAATCTCTTCAGTTCGTCCATCAGTACCTGTGTCATTGTACTGACAAAAACAGTGCTTTTATTCATTCCATGTTTTCTTTTCTGTCTGTTTTAGTCACATGACGCACACAGGAGTTAGGACTGGATTGCGTAACTTTTGTTTTTGATGACTTTGGATGGTCTAATCATTTTTTTTGTGACTGTATATTCATGGGTTTGTTTTGGGTGGTGAAGGCGTTGGAGTGTTTTGTCATTGCATTTGAGTCATTATTTGGTTTGTTCCCATCGTGTTAATGCTGTAATGCTGTGAATGAAACAGCTGCTGTTCAGTTGATGGATGCTGGATGTTTGACAGAAAAATAAACTAAGAATTGAGATTTCCTGCATTTGTGGTGCTTTGACAAAAATGCAGAGACTGTTTCACCATCACTGTTACTGTAAATCAATCTTAAAATAGAGAATTCTTACTTTGTTCACTCTTCTAATCATTTTTCATTGTATTTACAGTCTTGGTTTTGTCTTGGTCTCGAAACCCTCTGGTCTCGAAAATGTGTTGGTCTCGGATAGTGTGGTCTTGACTACAACACTAACATTAATCACATTTATGCACATAAAGTAGGTTTTAATGCTATCGCTGCTGACAACCAGTTTCTTACATGTTTATCTGGGCTTATGGCAGCTAATTTGCTCTATTTTTTCTTTTTCTTTTTTTTTATTTAGAAATATTTTTATTGAAAAATATGGCACATCCAAGACAGAAAATCAACATTTCAGGAAACAAAAATCTGACAAACAAATAAATGTCATAGTTATTGTTTGTGCATCAAAGAAAAAAAAGATTTTTATTTTTAAAACAAAATATACAAGAGGTAAGTAAACCTACATAAAAAACAAACAGAAAAACAAACAGAAAATAAATGAATAAAATTAAATATATAAAAAGAACTCTTATTTTTTTATTTAAATTGTCATGTGTAGAGTAGGGCTGTTAGAAAATATTGGTTTTGCAATATATCGTGATATTTCATTTCACAATACTGTGAAATGAAATATCGATATTAAAAAGTACTGTATCGATATTTTTAGGTATTTATTCAAATGCAGATATGGCAGAGGTTCATTTTTGTTTTTTGTTTTTCTTGATTGTTTACATCTTATTTATTATTTAACGCTGTTTTATTAAATAATGGTTATTTGAAGCATCCTAAAAGCACTTTTTACTTAGAGGCAGATGGGAGTTCCTTTGGAAACTAGAAGAATTAGAAAAATTTTGTGATATAACATTAGATCCTGTTGTGATGAAATGAAAATGTGTTTAGTATTTGTACAGATTTCTGGTGTAATTCAGTTCATCCAGGAAATAATCTTTAAAAAAAAAAGAAGAAACAAACAAAAATGCCTTTTTAATAGTATCAGGATATATCGTGACATATCGTGTCGTGATCCTAGTATTGTGATTTGTATCGTATCGGCAGATTCTTGCTGATACACAGCCCTAGTGCAGAGTCTGTCTTGAGTCTTTTTGCTTCAGTTTTTTGTGTGATTTAGATGATTTAAAACTGAAATTTCGAATGATAAAAATGCATTACAGTGATTTTCTTTGACACTGTTTGTTCAAATACAGAAGCGTTTATTTACTCAGACTTCAGACTGTAGCTAATGTTTTATTAATAGTGGCATTTTTAGTGTTTCCACTCTGCAGATTTGTACTGGACGTATGTTTATATCATGTTTCCCTCAGATATTTGGACTCCATCAGCTGGGATCTGTCGTGCTGTTTCTCTTTAACTCTGTATTTTACAGAAGTACTGTACTTTCCGGACTATAAGTTGCTACTTTTTCCTCGTTTTGAACCCTGCGGCTCATACAGCGACGCAGCTCCAGTATAGATTTATACAGGCTAACGTCCTCCAGGGGGCGCTGTAGTAGGAAGAGCAAAAGTGAGACAGACAGGAGGAAGAGGTGCTGAAGAGGAGGAGTTTGAATCTGAACTTTGAACAATCATTTTGCGTGTCATACACAAACCCTCATCATGGAAAACACATGAACAAATGCAGATTTTGGTGCTTTTAAGTTCGAAGCAATCGATGTGTCTGTAAAGAAGGAAATAGAGCTGCAGCACCGAAGTGCCACTGAGCAACAACAGAGGAGAGATGTAGGAGTGTGACGGAGCCTTTGAGGATGTTCTACTGAAGAACACTGAAGAAGACGACTGCAGTGGTTTAATGAGCAGAGGAAGAGGAAGACACAGACCAGTGACTGTTGTGGGTTTATGAACCAGTCGTGTTCCGGACGTTTGACTGACGTTCCAGACACTGTTTGGAAAAAAGCAGTGAAGGATGGAAATAAATATTTAAATAATCTGTCTGTTTACCATCTGTCTGTGGAGATATTTCATGTGACAACGTGGACAGCTGTGGCTTATAGTCAGGTACGACTTAAAGTCAGCCATGGCTTATATTCTGGTGTGGCTTATATTCTGGTGTGGTTTATATTCAGGTGTGGCTTATATTCTGGTGTGGTTTATATTCTGGTGTGGCTTATATTCAGGTGTGGCTTATATTCAGGTGTGGCTTATATTCAGGTGTGGTTTATATTCAGGTGTGGTTTATATTCTGGTGTGGCTTATATTCTGGTGTGGCTTATATTCAGGTGTGGCTTATATTCAGGTGTGTCTTATATTCTGGTGCACCTTATAGCCTGGAAAGTACGGTAGTTTCCTATGTTCAGGACTGATGGTCGGGGCCGCCTCAGGACGTGGTTTTGCGTCTGCTTCTACAGATGCTCTCACCAGGTGTTCCAGGGCCTTCATCAGTCAGGAGCAGAATTTGTTTTGGACGGTGTTGACTTATTACCCTGATGTGAATCCCTTCTGTGCTGCCCAGTAAACTCTGCCTGTAGAGTTCCAAACCAGGATTTATCACCACATGACTCTCAGTGGAATCGCTTGATTAAGTAAATGCAGGTGTTTTCAGGTGTGTTTCACCTCTGAAAGCTTAGTGCGCAACCTTTCCCATGATTCACCTGTCACAGATAAACTGAAACTGACTTTAGTAGAGCTGACTTTGTCTGCATTTCTTTGACATTTTCATAAATCTGCCTGTAAACAGAGTCTGTGTTTAATGTATTTGACTTTTACAGCCCCTTCTTCATATTGTGGATGACAGTAAATACAAGCTGTGTTATTCTGTCTTCATTAGTGTCTGTGAACTAGCTGTACAGATGCTAACAGTTCTGCAAAGAAAAACACCCAGGAAGTTTCTTGCTGTTTTGGATATTTACTTGATGACTGTAAAACTGTACATACAAAAACAAACTGTATGTTAAGATCATGTTTACCAGGGCTGTCAAACTCATGTTAGTTCAGTTCCACATTCAGCTGAATTAGATCTGCAGTGGGCCGAGCCAGTCAAATAAGAACACAATAATATAGAAATAATGTCAACTCCAAACTTTTCTCTGTTTTAGAGCGAAAAAAGCAAATTTACATTATGTAAAGGTTTACATCTACAAACTGTCCTTTCAAAAGATGTGAATAACATGAACAAACTGAAAAAATCAGTGTAATTTTAACAATATTCAGCCTCAGTTTATCATTTCCACATGTACATTAGAACTTACAGATCACAGTGGATCTACAAACACACAAAACATTTAATAACAGACAGAATATTGTTAAAATTGTACTGACTTCTCTTAAGACATTTCAGGTTGTTCATATTTGTTCAGGTTATTCCCATTTTCTGAGAAATTATACTTTGTTTTAGTGTAAATACATGAAAATATTTACATTTACAAAGAGAAAAAATTGGAGCTGTCATTATTTCTCTGTTATTCTGATAGTATTTGACTGGTCTGGTCACTTTAGATTGAATTGGTCTGAATGTGGAACCTGAACTAAAAGGATTAATATCTTCAGTGTAATTTTTGCATTAAACAAATTCATCCCAGGGCCGGACTGGACCCTTTGGGGTTGGCCGGATTTGGCCCCCGGGACGCATGTTTGACACCTGTGATGTAAACTTTCATTTTTTATCAGCAAAAAAAGATGTGTAGAATATTAAAACACAATCTATCAGTGCTTTGTAGATATAATTCATACACAACATTCACTTATAGTGAGCTACAGTTCCAAAATACAAAGAAACGGCAGTTAATGATAGTGATTAGCAAGATGCTAGTGCTTAAAACCACCTTTCTGGTGTCATTACTCAGAAATAGGGTTGAAGATGGACCTGTGGAGTTAAATGAATGAAGAATTTAGACCCAAGCAGAGCATTTACAGTTTATGGAGACCACAGGGAAATGTTTAAAATTGCATAATTGCATTTAAAAAAAGCAAAATATCAGTCCTTTAAAACATTAAATTTAAAGCATTACAAACAGGTACATGTGGCTTAATCCTCTTTGACCACGGTGCTGATGAAGATCTGGAGTTGGTCCCTGAGGACCATCAGTGGAAGCTCACGATTCTTAATGAGTGCTAATGCTAGGTACTGTGTATGCATTATGGGTAAAATGCAGAGACTGAGTTTCCCTATGGGGATAATAAAGCGAGTTAACCCATAACCTTTTTTAACCTTTATATATTCACATTATGTCATTTCATTAGTAAAGGGGATATGAGGAGTGAATGAAAGAGGCTGTGACAGTGATGGATGGAACCTCGTTATAACTTAATCAACTCAGGTCTTTATTGTCCCTCAGGAATGGAGATCATGGACACAACAATAAGAGACTGAAGAACAATCGTGAACTAGAAAAGCACTCGTAGAGCACAGACCTCTGCCAAGGCAGATCAGTGAGAAGGATCCACTGACTCAGTCTTAATTCTTAGATGGTATCTCAGAATTTTTCTATCATCTCCAAACACTGATGCTTCATTTTCAACACTGGCTCTGAACTGAAGGCTAACGATACTATAGCTTTAAAGTAGTGATTGTTATGGAAAAAATATTCTACTCATTCGTCCTCAAAATAAGAAATGGTCCATTCATACGATCAGTGTCTCTTCAGTATCATTTTAAATGGAGTTCCAAGGTACAATCGTACAGAGGCTGTCTGCATGAGTGGACAAGAAATTACAGTCGTCATTGTCTCTTTTATGAAAACTACTAAAAAAATCCTGCTCTCTCTGTGTCACAGTGATACCTCCTGTGCTAGAATGGAATGTCTGGGAGAGAGAACTTCTGTGAGAAAGCTGTTTCTAACACAGATGTCCCTGTGTCCGAGACCAAACACAGAATGCAAAACAATCATTTGTTGAACAGAATAAAACCCATTCTCATATAACACAGAGTTCAACCAAACTTATATGTAATATAGAACAGATGTAAACCTGCCATCACATGATTAATACGTGTCATTGTGAGTCTGGCAGACAGCATTATGGAGGCTTCCTTGCTGACAGAAACCCCAGAGGACTGTTGGTAGGGATCCCTCTGTTGAGAGCCAGGGGACCAGAGAGCTCCAGCTGGGCTAACCAGCCCCCCCCCCCAGCTCCTCTGTGACAAGTGGTGCAATAGCGAAGCCAGTTAGCTTTTCTTTCATGACTGGATCCTCCACTCCCACCGGGTTTGCTCCGACGGCAGAGGATGGGAGGCAGAGTGAGGGAATGAAGAATAAGGACTAGAGATTTTCCAGTCACTGTAGACCAGACCTCCTCTCATGTCGGGGTCTGGAGAAATGTTTCTGATTAGCGGGAATGGAGCTGCGGCGTGTGCTGGGTATGCAGGGGAAGCTGGCGTCGGCCCATTGAACTGGCGCTTACAGATGACTGGCCCTGAGCTCACTGCTGCTTCCTGGAGTTCCCTTGAACTGCGCTGGTTAATGAGCAGTCCTGTTGCCCCCGGTGTCGCTCTGACCCCAGAACAAAGTTGATGCTAATTGGCTGATTCAGGAGCGCTCGCCTGCAAAAACAGGACTTGATTCATAAATTGGCCTTTTGAAATCAACTAAACGTGAAGTTTGTCGTTTGTTTACAGAACTGCTCGTATTAATGCTAATGAATATTTTGTTGGTTTTTAATCTGTTTTTGCAAATAAAAAAAAAAAGAGGAGGAGGAGCCAGTTGAAGGGCAGTCATAAAGCAAGTATCATTAGCTGTAATAAAAATATCTCATTCCCATTTAGCTTTTGCTGAGCTCTCAAGAATCCAATTCCCACAGCACAAATGAAATATTCAGGAATGCTTTCAACTCAATTATGGGCAGCATGCAACTGTATCCCACAAGGTTTTGGAGCATGATTCCTCACATACTTCAAGCCCTGCCATCAGCTCCTCTGAAGAGAGTGGTCCTACCTCAGCCCTGCCTCCTTCTGTCCACCCAACGCCTGTCCGTCAAACAGGACGACTCTGACCATAGATCAGGGGTCTCAAACTCATTTCAGTTCAGTTCCACATTCAGTCCAATCTGATCTGACCAGTAAAATAACAGTGAAAAAAGTAAAATTCTATTCTGATCAGGTTTACATCTACAAAGTTTCCTTAAAAATCTGAATAGCATGAACAACTTGAATTGTCTTCAGAAAAACAAGTACAGTTTTAACAATATTATACCTGGGTCATTCCATATAATTTCATCCAGTGGTCCCCACCTGACCCTCTCAGATTTTTCTACATTTTTACATACTTCTAGTACATTATATACGATCAAAAAATCCAAAATGTCAAGGCTTAATTGTAAATCGTTCCAAAGTTATGACCATTTGAAGTAGGTAGGGGCTACCCTAAAACTGCGACCAAAATTAAGACTTGAAATTCTCGTCTATTTTCAGGCTTCTTTAACTTTGGAGCAACAAGAGCTAGAGGTCTGAAATTTTCAGAATCATTTCACAGGAATCTATAGTCCTAAGAAATGTGGAAAATATTGACTTAAAATTTATAATTGCATGTTACAGAGAATGACAAAGTTGAGATGTTATCCATCGCAAACTTCTAAAATGCTACTTTTGACCACTCATTCCACAAAAACTGATCATCATATTCATTAGAAATTTTATGTACTGTATCTTGGCTACCTAGGGGATGGATCTGTGGAAAATGCAGGTCCTATGTTCTGTTCTGTATGATATATGAACAGCTGAAAATCAAAAATATCTGTCCGACCTTCGGATTCAAAGGTCAATATCAGCATGTGGGATAGGTAGGATCAGAAAATAAGACACCATGTGAAAGGACAGGAAGTGACCCAAATTTTGACACCAAGCACAACTTGCTTCTATAAATCCTTCTACGTTAAATGTTCATTTTCATGTAATTTTAGTTTTTTACACCAAAAAACAAAGAGAAAATTTGGGGGTGATATAGCATTAGATCCTGTTCTGATCAAATAAAAATGTGTTTAGTATTTGGGTGTAATTCAATTCTTCAAGGAAATAATCTTTTAAAAAAGAAACAACCGAAAAAACGCCTTTTTAACAGTATCATGATATATGGTGATATATCGTATCATGATCCTAGTATTGTGATTTGTATCGTATCGCCAGATTGTTGCTGATACACAGCCCTACTTCAGAGAGTGGTCCTACCTCTGCCCTGCCTCCTTCTGACATTAATGCCAGTCTGTCCGTCAAACAGACGACTCTGACCATAAAGCAAAGAGGATCCATCCTCCACCGGGCATGTGCACAGACAGCCTCATCTTTATCCTCCAAAGGCACATCAGATAAAAACTGGGAAGAGGCACCAGGGGGTTTCTCCCCAGAGGAAACGGATTTCAGTTGCTTTGTGCACTTTTTTTTCTTTCTCTCCCTCTTTTTTCTCTCTCTGGTTTTTGCTTTTCCCTTCTGCATGTCTGTCTCCAGCTGGCGGAGGGAGAATCCCACCCTCCCAGGGGTCTACGATAGAAGGAAATCTCAGTAGTTCAGAGTACAAACAGCCGCCGTTAACATTTGAGACGGTAGAGGTTTGGAGCTTCAAGGCATTCGGTGTGTAATCTATATAAAGAAAATGGCTCCTAGCGACTCTTTGTGCTCTTAATGTCCGCTAATCACGGTCATGTGAGATTAGCTTGATCAAAAATAGATGCAGCGTTCGTCACTGGAGGATTAGTTTGTATGCGCGCCATACTGATGCAGTTAAGAGTCCCAACTGTGAACTACTTTCCATTAGTACTAAAAGCCTGGGGGATTCGCTGAGCATGTGTCGTTGTGTTTGTTGTTGTTGTTTTCCACAGAAGAGATGACAGATTTACAGCAAAAGGCTCTGAACAGGCTTTTATGAAACGTTGGCTGCAGAACTGTAAAGCTTTGACAGCGTGGCAACATGCGAGGGCAAAGTATTCTGTGTTTTCAGTTTTTTATAACTTTATTTCATGGTCAGATCCAAATGTACTGCAACGGCAACATCAATATAATACACTGAAAACCATCTCTGTCTGGTGAATATTTTACCAATGCTCTCCTGACAGTTTCGTTAACAGTTTGACCTGCACACACTCAGGTCATGGTTGTCTAACTCACTTTAGCTCAGGTTCCACAAACAGACCAGTGTGATCTGAGATGGGTCAGACTGGTAGAATAATAACATAATAACCAGTGTTGGGAATAACCGCGTTAAAAATAGCAGCGTTACTAATGCTGTTGTTGTTTTCCAGTTATGGGTAATTTAATTACTATTTGAAACGTTACAATGCTGTTACCGTTAGCGTCAGTGAACTGTGGTGCGTTACTGTGCACTGATATAACAGCTGTTCTCTGTCCTGACTCACAAGAGGCACGAGAGATGTGACGTTCACTGGCGAGTCGAGTCTTTTGAACGGCTCTGTTAAGTGAACGATACGATCCGATTTGTTGCGAGCCGTTCGTTTACAAGTCGTTCTTCTATTCATATCCCCCACACTGCCTTCATGCTTCACCTGTGTGTCCATGAGTCTGAGTTGACCACGCCCCCTTCACCTGAACGACTGATGACATCTGCAAGTTTGAGTTGAACCAGCACAACACAGGCACCTGAACGCAGCAATGTGCGCAGCTAATTTAGGGGAGGAGTTATCAGATAATTTAGGGGAGGAGTTATCAGCTAAATTAGGGGAGGAGTTATCAGCTAACTTAGGGGAGGAGTTATGAGCTAATTTAGGGGAGGAGTTATGAGCTAAATTAGGGGAGGAGTGATCAGCTAATTTAGGGGAGGAGTTATCAGCTAAATTAGGGGAGGAGTGATCAGCTAATTTAGGGGAGGAGTTATCAGCTAAATTAGGGGAGGAGTGATCAGCTAATTTAGGGGAGGAGTTATCAGCTAATTTAGGGGAGGAGTAATCTGCTAATTTAGGGGAGGAGTTATCAGCTAAATTAGGGGAGGAGTTATCAGCTAATTTAGGGGAGGAGTTATCAGCTAAGTTAGGGGAGGAGTTATCAGCTAATTTAGGGGTGGAGTTATCTGCTAATTTAGGGGAGGAGTTATCTGCTAACTTAGGGGAGGAGTTATCTGCTAAATTAGGGGAGGAGTTATCTGCTAATTTAGGGGAGGAGTTATCAGCTAATTTAGGGGAGGAGTTATCAGCTAAGTTAGGGGAGGAGTTATCAGCTAAGTTAGGGGAGGAGTTATCAGCTAATTAAGGGGTGGAGTTATCTGCTAATTTAGGGGAGGAGTTATCTGCTAACTTAGGGGAGGAGTTATCTGTTAATTTAGGGGGGGAGTTATCAGCTAAATTAGGGGTGGAGTTATCAGCTAACTTAGGGGTGGAGTTACCCTGTGACAGTCTGACTGACTGGACTGCAGACATTTCCTGCTGTATCAGGAGGAGCAACTGAAAAAAGAGATGTGGATTAACGAGAGGAGCATCTTCTTCCTATAACTGCAGGTATGCACTTGTGTGGTGGACCCCAGCCTGGCCCTGGTGGACCCCAGCCGGGCCCTGGTGGACCCCAGCCTCACCACAGTCCTGGTCTTCAGTACCTGTCTGCTGTTCTACTCTATGAGACTGGCCCATGAAACACGCTCAAAAATCAGTTTCCATTTACATAATTGAAGGGTTTTCAAAAAAGTAATGAAATAATTTCTTTCCCTGGTAACTAATTACATTTATGAAGGAGTAATTCCATGACTAATTCAATTACTTTTTTGGGGGGGAATGTAACTAGTAACTGTAACAAATTACTTTTTTAAAAGTAATTTGCCCAACACTGATAATAACCTACAATAATTTGAACTACAAACTATGCTTTAGTGTGAAAAATGTCAAATTACATTGTGAAAATATCTATATCTACAAACTATCCTTTAAATATGATTAACGTGAACAACCTGAAGTTTCTTAAGAAAAATAAGTGCAGTTTCAACCATTTTATGCTTCAGTTTATCATTTACACATGGGCGTTACAAGTTACAGATCACAGTGGATCTACAAACACACCAAACATTTAGTAACAGACAGAATACTGATAAAATTACACTTACTTATAAGATAAGATGAGATATGCCTTTATTAGTCCCACGAGGGGAAATTCTGGGTTTAAAGCAGCAAAATACAAGCACACAAAGACAAAGAACTGCAAAACCAAGATAATTCTAGATTCAAGATTCTCTTCAGACATTTCATGTTGTTCATATTTGTTCAGGTTATTCACGTTTTTTGATTGGCTAATTTGTGAATGTAAACATTTGCAGGCAGTTTTACTTGTTTACACTGAAACAAAGGGAAACATTTGGAGTTGTCATTATTTACAGCTTATTATAATAGTATTTTACTGGTCTGACCCACTTGAGATCATATTAGGCTGTGGAATCTGAACTAAAATGATTATTATCTTCAGTGTCATTTTTGCATTTCACAAAATTTAAAACCATTAGTGGTTGAAGCGTGAATAATAGTTGTTTTTGTTTTTTCCTTTAAATGTTGTAAGTTGTAGAATGGTGATATGCAGAGGTTCAGTACATGACAGCTGTGGATACCAAGGACAGAACGGCCCATACATCTGCATCCACCTGCTTCTATAAAACATCTGCAGCTGGTCATCAGTGGCATCTTGTGTCATTTTGGAAACATTTGTTCAGGGGCTCAATGAATCAGGGACGTATATGTAGTGACTGATAAGACTAATTAGGCAGAGAATGTGAAGCAGTGCATTTTTGTCAGTCTGTACTGCCTTGGTTTCCCTGGAGCCTCTGAGCTGAGACTGGGTCAGCTGCTAAACACTCCATTTTCCAAAGGTTAAAACACTGGAGTAAAAAAAACAAGTGTTTTAACCCTTAAGGCACATTTGTGGCAACCTCCAGATGAATGTGCCTTGGCATTTAAGCTCTCTGAAGTGATTTAGCGCTATTATCCTTTGCATTTTTCGGTCAAAACCATTTGTTTTCCTTTATTTCATTTAATGATCCTTGTAAAATTCAAAGGTTATACATGAAAACTGAAGAAAATATGACTTTTTCAGTAAAGTATGCGATTAACTAAACATAAAACATATGTGTCCATCCACTGTCATTGATCCAACTCCATGGGTTTTACTGATGAATCAATGTTTTAGAAGATGACAGTGTTTCCACAGTAACTATGGAACCTCTGAATGTCCAAATGGGTCATATCTGATGACCATGAAAAGAGGACAAACTGTATTTTATACCAATGATGTACATGTATTGATTAGGGATGCAGTGGTACAGGTTATCCACGGTGTGGTACCTATTGCTCTTCTTGAGTCACGGTCCACGGTACGGTTCGGAGGCAGAGGCTGGTTGGAGACCGGCTGTGTGCTGAAATGTAACTGGGAGCTGATGCAGACCCTTAAGGCTCATATATGATCACTTGACGACCATAAATAGGTATGTCTGTTTCTAATGTTGTCATGCGTCACTGCCTTCATACTTCCATGCGTCCTGTGCACTGTCAGACCGGATAAGTTGAGTTGACTTAAAAAATCGGAGGTAACCCATTGACTTAAAAAATGTAAGTAATGAGTAATGAAAACTTGAGTGGATTAAAGTGAAATGCTTGATTTGAGTGGAATTACTATTTTTAGTTCAACACAATAAATGACAAATTAACTTAACTTAAAATTGGTTGCAGTGTCAGTTGCTTTGTAGAACCGTTAGACTGAATATCATCAGTTCATTGGACTCAATTCCAAGTTCATTTAAATTTAGATTTTTTGCAATATAAATGGCTTTGTATAATTATTACACTTAAAATATTGTAGCGTGGATGGAAATTAGGCAGGAAGTTAGGTCGTTGTAATTTGTCAGTACAGGAAGTGCTTTTAATTTGGCAAGGCATAAAGATTTACATAGAACACGTACCATCCTATCTGAACAGTACATCTATTGTTTGTCCAATGGCTGTGACTCCTGGTGCAGCTGTACAAAAATACAAAAACAAACACACATTCAGTCCAAATGAACACTAACAGCACAACCCGCAGAACCCCTTCACAGAAAAACAACACATTTACAACAACATGAACAATACCCACAATGCACTGCACAGATAAAAAGGTGTGGTCAGGATGAAAACTGAGGGATTTAAATCCATTCAGCTGAAACTGTTTCATACTTTCGACTCTGTCTACAAATGAGTAGAATATACTGAACATTTTATAGTAATGGAATAAAACTGAAATCATTTAAGTACATTGTAATTAAAGCATTTCAGTAAATACAAAGTCTGGGCTTACAGTGTTCATTGGAATGAGACAATGTCATCAAATCTCAATTAATCCACCAGAGGGCACCACTCTTCATTACCATACTGACTGAATACCATGAAGAAGAGTCCAGTTTTTTGAGAAGAAGAAGAAGAAAGCCAATAATAACAAGAAAAGCACTCAGACAGCGCAGACCTCCACCAAGACAGATCTGCCCCATACCCCCCCATCACCACAAAAATGTCATCATTTCTTCCTTGTGCCAGTATCAACATTTCCTGAAAATTTCATGAAAATCCGTCCATAACTTTTTGAGTTATCCTGCTAACAAACACACAAACAAACACACAAAGCAAAGCGATCACAATACCTCCTGGTGGAGGTAACAGACATGGTGACGACAGAGGAGGTTGAACTGATGTGAACACTAATGTTAATATTGAGAAGGGTCGTTAGGAGTCGGAGGGCTGTGCTCCACGCTGGGCTCCACCAACGACAATAGAATTCCACAAATCAGTCATCTTGCAAAGTTATGATATAAACGGGAGTTATCCAGAATCATTTGAAAATGACAAATGAGTCGTTCTGCGGTACATGCTCATACCGAACAGTGAGGGGCGTACAGTTTGGTACGACATGTCCTGTCACACCCCTAGTTTTGATAGGATTAGTGGATCATGTATTAAATATTTTAAATCAGTAGATGTTTTTCATTTCCAGTGTCTCTTTAAATCTTTGAGGGTTAAAACAAAAATCACCTAAGTGTGAACTTGACCTAAATACTGTTACTTTCTAATAAAATTCAGCCAACAGTCGTTGAATCTGAAAGCTTTCAAAGGCGACACAAAGGAGGAAACTGAGCCCGATGGGATGTCAGGGGATGACACCTCCGAGCAGAAATATTCAGACGGATTCTCTGCAGCAATGCTGATACAAATGGACAGGAAAAAGAGTCTGCCACAGCACTTATGAAAGAGGATCCCAGCAAAAACATTTGACACAATAGCATGGCCACAGCGCTATTGAATACCTGATAAAGACACACTCAGCAGTTCACAGACCTTGAAGGGAACTTTACAGCAATTGGCTCTTGACAAAAACCCTTCCAGGTCTATTCTACTCAGACTGTGTTAAGAGCTTTAACAAAGGAAACAGCCCAGAACATTATACGGTAATATAAGAAGTGACCACAGGGTAAGTAAAAGAACGACACACCACATCTGAAGGAGATGGATGTATTGATCTGGAGCTTTAAAACGACCACAGTGTGAATAATAGATTAAAAAAAAAAAATCTGTAAATGTAAGAAAGAAGAAAGATATAGAAAAATATTAGTGTCACTTGTATTGAATATTAGGACTACAACTCATAAGACATGGAATTAATGTCTGTTTGGTCTGTAACTGGAATAATATAAACTCAGAGGTCGTTCAATATTAACATGAACAAACTACACTGTAAAAAAACAACTGTAATTTAACAGAATTTTCACTGTTTATTTCAGATTTTCTCTGTATTTTTAAGATAAAGGAAAATATCAATGAAATTGCAAAAACAGACAGTGATTTTACATGTCAAATGTAAAATAACACGAAAAAACTGTAACTGTGAATAACCATAAAATTTCCATTTTTTTTAAAAGATTTTTTTCCACAGAAAAATACAGTTCAAATACATTTGCAAATGTATCGTAATTTCACAAATATTTCTTTTCTATTTATGAGATTAAACTGTTAATTTAAAGTTTAATACTGTAAAAAAAAAATTAAAACCAGATAAAATTACTGACAATGAACTGTAACAGAAGTATTAGTTCTGTCAGTTTAACCAGACTTGTTTGTTAATTGACAAATATCTTGTGTAATTACAGGAGGTTTCACAACAAAAATGTTGAATAAATGTATTTTTGTGAATGTATAACATGTATAAGCACTGATAAACTGTCCAAATACAGTTTTTATCAGTGGATTGGACAACTGAGTCTCACTGAAAATTATCTATCTATCTATCTATCTATCTATCTATCTATCTATCTATCTATCTATCTATCTGTCTATCTGTCTATCTGTCTGTCTGTCTGTCTGTCTGTCTGTCTGTCTGTCTGTCTGTCTGTCTCATTTGATTGTTTTAATACATGTAAATATTCTTTACTAAACATTAAAAAGTCAAAAAATATGCAAAATCTCATGTGAAGTTGGGGCAAAAAACTGTATTTTAATGATGGAAAATTACCGTATTTTGATGAGATGGTAATTTTCCGTTATTTAACAGTATTTTTTCGGTACCCCTGCTGCCTGAATAATACCCTTTTTTTTATTATTATTATTTTTTTTTTTACAGCATAATAGTAGATGAATTGCTGAAAAATGCAGGAAAATGGTGCAGGATGAAACTGACAGATGAACATAAAGGGAATAAATGTAAGATATGGTTTCTGTCTAAAACATGACACAGCAGGAAGGGTTTATCACAGTTTATCTGACCTCCTCAACAAACACAACTAAAGTAACAGAATGTTTTTTTGCTCTTCTCTATTTTTTTTTGTTTTTTTTTTTTTTTTTTTTTTTTTATGATTTTACACCATTTTCACTTTATCTCATGAAACAAGATGTTTTTTTTTTTTTTTTTTAGCTATGCCAGTGTACAGTGTTGAGTTTACTTTTCCGTGGCCTCAGTTTCTCTGGAGAACTGGGTCAAAAACGTGGCTGATTTCCAAAAAAACAAGCTTACAATTGTCAGTTTTTGGAAAGTGGTACCAGACCAGAGTCTAACATCTCTCTTTTAGCAGTAGTGGTGCTTTTACTGTGATGGTAATAATAGAGATATTAAAGAGAAAAAACTGGACCAGTGGGATCGATTGCAATGTGTGGTGGTTTAGTGGATAGCACTTCCACTGAACAGCTTCCCCTGCCATCAAAAACCAGTCTGTGTTGGGTCATCCTCCTGTCAGCGTCCTTAACAAAGGTACTGATGAAGATCTGCAGTTGGTTCAATGACAGCTGACTGGGAATAAAGCACTGATGTCATGTTCTGTGTGTGTTTGAATGGGTAACACACTGGGATCATCAAGTCAGTTAACCTCAACTTATATTTGGGTGGAATTAAACGACAGCATAAACTGAAAAATGAACAGAATGAGGATAAATATAAGGCCCCATCCTAGTTCACTGCTTATTCCTACCCCTGCAGTTTGCACGTTCACGTGAAGGGGTACACTGTAAAAAAAAAAAAAAAAAAAAAAACAACTGTATTATTCCGGCAGCAGGGGTGCTGAAAAAATACTGTTAAATAACAGAAAATAACCATCTCATAAAAATAAGGTAATTTTCCATAATTAAAATACAGTTTTTTGCCCTAACTTTACATGAGATTTTGCATATTTTTTTTGACTTTTTAATGTTTAATAAAGAATATTTACATGTATTAAAACAATCAAATTCCCTATAAATATATATATAAATAATTTTCAGTGAGACTCAGTTGTCCAATCCACTGATAAAAACTTTATTTGGACAGTTTATCAGTGCTTATACATGTTCTACATTCACAAAAATACATTTATTCAACATTTTTGTTGTGAAACCTCCTGTAATTACACAAGATATTTGTCAATGAACAAACAAGTCTGGTTTGTTCATTGACAACAAAGTATCTGACAGAACAAATACTTCTGTTACGGCTAATTGTCAGTAATTTTATCTGGTTTTAATTTTTTTTTTTTTTTTACAGTATTAAACTTTAAATTAACAGTTTAATCTCATAAATAGAAAATATTTGTGAAATTACGATACATTTGCAAATGTATTTTAACTGTATTTTTCTGTGAAAAAAGAAAAAATTTCTTTTAAAAAATGGAAATTTTATGGTTATTCAGTTACAGTTTTTTCATGTTATTTTACATTTGACATGTAAAATCACAGTTTGTTTTTGTCATTTCATTGATATTTTCCTGTATCTTTAAAAATACAGGAAAAATCTGTAAAATAAACAGTGAAAATTCTGTTAAGTTACAGATTTTTTTTTTTACATTCTAGGGGTGTCCCCATTCTTGATGAGTTGGAGGGGTAGGGCTAAGGGGGAGGGGCTGTTTGGTAGTTGAAACGCAGATTTGTCTGGACCACACTACAAGTGGAGGAGTAGGAGAAATCTCCCATAATTCTGTTCAAATTGTCAACAAGATGGAGGTAAACACGGCAAAAAAGTGCAGCAGTGTGATGAAAGAAACACACAAATGTACGCATTTTCTTCGTAACCAACTTCATCATTTGATGGACGTTAGAGAGACAGTTACAGCCACTGACGGTGTGGTAAATTCTTTCAGAAATAAAAGTTGTCACATCTGTTTATAGCGGCGTCAGTGGCTGCTGATGATGTAACAGGTCTGGAAGAGTTGTCCCATTTCACAGGAGAATGTTTCAACCCCTACCACTGGACACTCAGTTTCAAAGGATAATGCCCAGTGTTGGGAGTAACCGCGTGAAAAATAATGGCGTTACTAACGCCGTTGTTGTTTTCCTGTAACGGGTAATCTAATGAATTACTATTTGAAACGTTACGTCGTTACCGTTAGCGTCAGTGAACTGCGGTGCGTTACTCTGCACTGATATAACAGCTGTTCTCTGTCCTGACTCACTCAGACGGGCACCAGAGGTGTGGCGTTCAAGGACGAGTCGAGTCTTTTGAACGGCTCTTTTCAGAGAACGATAAGAACCGATTCGTTGTGAGCCGTTCATTTACGAGTCGTTCTTCTATTCAAATCCCCCACACTGCCTTCATGCTTCACCTGTGTCCATGAGTCTGAGCTGTGCACGCCCCCTTCACCTGAACCACTGATGACATCTGCCAGTTTGAGTTGAACCAGCACAACACAGGCACCTGAACGCAGCAATGTGCACAGTTTAACTTAGGGGAGGAGTTATCAGCTGATTTAGAGGAGGAGTTATCAGCTAATTTAGAGGAGGAGTTATCAGCTGATTTAGAGGAGGAGTTATCAGCTAATTTAGAGGAGGAGTTATCAGCTGATTTAGAGGAGGAGTTATCAGCTAATTTAGAGGAGGAGTTATCAGCTGATTTAGAGGAGGAGTTATCAGCTGATTTAGAGGAGGAGTTATCAGCTGGTTTAGAGGAGGAGTTATCAGCTGGTTTAGAGGAGGAGTTATCAGCTGGTTTAGAGGAGGAGTTATCAGCTGATTTAGAGGAGGAGTTATCAGCTAATTTAGAGGAGGAGTTATCAGCTGATTTAGAGGAGGAGTTATCAGCTGATTTAGAGGAGGAGTTATCAGCTGATTTAGAGGAGGAGTTATCAGCTAATTTAGAGGAGGAGTTATCAGCTGATTTAGAGGAGGAGTTATCAGCTAATTTAGAGGAGGAGTTATCAGCTGATTTAGAGGAGGAGTTATCAGCTAATTTAGAGGAGGAGTTATCAGCTGATTTAGAGGAGGAGTTATCAGCTAATTTAGAGGAGGAGTTATCAGCTGATTTAGAGGAGGAGTTATCAGCTAATTTAGAGGAGGAGTTATCAGCTGATTTAGAGGAGGAGTTATCTGCTGATTTAGAGGAGGAGTTATCAGCTAATTTAGAGGAGGAGTTATCAGCTGATTTAGAGGAGGAGTTATCAGCTAATTTAGAGGAGGAGTTATCAGCTGATTTAGAGGAGGAGTTATCTGCTAATTTAGAGGAGGAGTTATCAGCTAATTTAGAGGAGGAGTTATCAGCTAATTTAGAGGAGGAGTTATCAGCTGATTTAGAGGAGGAGTTATCAGCTAATTTAGAGGAGGAGTTATCAGCTAATTTAGAGGAGGAGTTATCAGCTGATTTAGAGGAGAAGTTATCAGCTGATTTAGAGGAGGAGTTATCTGCTAATTTAGAGGAGGAGTTATCTGCTAATTTAGAGGAGGAGTTATCAGCTGATTTAGAGGAGGAGTTCTCAGTGACAGTCCAACTGACTGGACTGAACACATTTCCTGCTGGATCAGGAGGAGCCACTGAAAAAAGTGCAGATGGGGTTTAACTGGAGGAGCGTCTGCTTCTGTAAATGCACATATGCACTTATGTGGTGGAAAAGACGGGCCCTGGGGGACCCCAGCCTGGCCCTGGGGGACCCCAGCCTGGCCCTGGTGGACCCTGGTGGACCCTGGTGGACCCCAGCCTGGCCCTGGTGGACCCTGGTGGATCCCAGCCTGGCCCTGGTGGATCCCAGCCTGGCCCTGGTGGATCCCAGCCTGGCCCTGGTGGACCCCAGCCTGGCCCTGGTGGACCCCAGCCTGGCCCTGGTGGACCCCAGCCTGACCACAGTCCTGGTCTTCAGTACCTGTCTGCTGTTCTATAAAACTCACCTGTGAAACACACTCAAACATCTGTTTCCTTTTACATATTTGAAGGTTTTTCAAAAAAGTAATGCAATAATTACTTTCCCTAGTAACTAATTACATTTATGAAGGAGTAATTCTGTTACTAATTCAATTACTTTTTTGGGAAAGTAGCTAATTACTTTTTAAAAGTAATTTGCCCAACACCGATAATGCCAAGAGGGAGGGCCAAGGGGGAGGGGCCAAGTGGTGAACTGGGATCCGTGTGTAACTTAAAGTAGAACAAGAACACAGAGCTGAACCAAGGCCACATGTTCATTCATCCTTTTATGCCACTGTTTTATTAAACCATAGTTTGGAATAACATTACACCAGATTTTCCTCCTTTTCTTTTCAGCAGGTGGAACTGTTCATGTTACTGTTAGCATGGTAACAGTCTGGTCATTTCAGTTGTGGATTGCAGCCTTTTCTATTTTCATTTTTCACAATCAGTTCTGTGCACAATCTTTTCAATGTGTGAACTTTGATCCTCTGCAGACACTGTTTTTAAGTTGTTTTCTACATCCAGGACTACAAATCCCATGATGCTTAGTCCTCCAAGTCCAGACCAGGTTCACAGATATGTCTGTAACACCCATCAGGTGTAGACGGTTTTACTACAGAACAGTCTGACTGAAAGCTCACTCTAAAAACACTAAAACATGACTGCACAGACTTGAGTTTACAGAGGATTTAGATGGTTTGTCAGTGTAATACTTTATAGCTCTTTCATCTTTACTCGGTCTGATATTGGATGAGCTCTGAATTTACAACATTTTCATCATAAAATGCTGCTGAATGAATAAATGAAGTGAAACACGAGCCAAGGTTCCACCTCTTTTATGGATTTACTCCAAATTAAAATTAAAGGGACTTGTCCTTGATCCGCGTCCTGACTTTTCTCCAAGTTTCATTCTAATCAATGCAGTAGTTGAAGAATCACCGAAGTGTAACAGACAAACAAGAAAGATCATTTCACCTCCTCTGTGTAGAACAGGCGTTTCAAACTCATTTTCTTCAGGGTTCCACATTCAGTGCGATTTGATCTGCAGTGGGCCGGACCAGTCAAATAAGAGCAGAAGAACCTAGAAATAATCATAACTGCACATTTTTGTCTTGGTTTTAGTGAAAAAAACAAACAAACATTAAATTCTGAAAATCCTTACTTTTCTAAACTATCTAAACTAACTATTTTCAGGTTCATATTTGTTCATGTTAAGCTCAAGTATGGTTTGTAGATGTAAACATTTTCATTATGGAATTTGACTTTTTACACTCAAAAACAGAGAAAATACTTTGGAGTTCATATTATTTATAAGTTCTTATCCTATTATTTATATTATTTTACTGGTCCGGCCCACTTTAGATCATATCAGGCTGAATGTGGAACTGAAGTGAAATGAGTTTGACAGTCCTTCTTTAGATCAAGGGTCTCAAACTCATTTTCTTTCAGGTTCCACATTCAGCCCACATTCATTTGATCGGCAGTGGGCCAAACCAGTAAAATAATAACAGAATAACCTATAGTAAATAATGACAAATCCAAATTTTTGTCTTTTAGTGCAAATAAAAAATAACATTACATTCTGAAAATACTTTTATAAACTATCCAAACAAAAAAGATGTGAATAACTTGAAAAAACTGAAATTTCCCAAGAAAAATCAGTGCAATTTGACCAATCTTCTGCCTCCACTTCTCATTTGTCCATGTGCATTCTGGATCAGATCTACAGACACTAAACACTGAAAACTGTTAAACTGTGCTGAATTTTCTTTAGACATTTCAGGTTGTTCACATTTTATTGTTACAGGAGAGTTTGTAAATGTAAATATTTTCATAATTCAATGTTATTTTTTTTTGCACAAAAATTTGAAGTTGTCATTATTTATAGGCATAATGTTAGGTAGTTTTTGGGTGGATTTTAGGTGATTTTTGAGTAATTTTTAGGTGGTTTTGGGGTCATTTTTGGGTGGTTTTTAGGGGTGAATTTTAGGTGGTTTTTGGGTGGATTTTAGGTGTTTTTTGGGGGGATTTTTGGGTGGATTTTAGGTGATTTTTGAGTAATTTTTAGGTGGTTTTGGGGTCATTTTTGGGTGATTTTTAGGGGGGTCTTTTGGAGTGATTTTTTTTTAGGTGGTTATTGGATAATTTTTAAGTGGTTTTAGGGGAATTTTTGGGTGAATTTGGGTGATTTTTGAGTAGTAGCTTGTCATTTCTCCTTGCGCATTATGGGTCAGATCTACAAAGACACTAAACACTGAGGAACAGGCAGAAAAGAGTTCAAATTGGGCTGAATTTTCTTTAGACATTTCAGGTTGTTCATATTTGTTCAGGTTATTCACATTTTATTGTTACAGGATAGTTTATAAATGTAAATATTTTCATAATTTAATGTTATTTTTTTGCACTAAAACAAAGACAAAAATTTGAAGCTGTCATTATTTATAGACATAATGTAATGTTTTTTTGTTTTGTTTGTTTGTTTTTCACGTCAAACTGAGAAGAAAATATGGAGTCATTATTTTTTGTGGGTTCTTCTGCTGTTCTTATTTGACTGTAGATCAGATTGGTCTGTATGTGGAACCTGAACTAAAATAAGTTCCACAGCCTTGACTGTGGAATTTATGCACTTTGCAAATTCATCCTGCTGACCAGATTGGAACCTTTGGCGGGATGCATCTGGCCCCCGGGACGCATGTTTGAGACCACTGATTTAGATTATCGACAGCATCAACAGCAAAAAAAACAATTACATCTATAGATTTTAGTCATGAGTGTTTCTAACAGGTCAAATATTATATGTATTTCATGACTTTTGCAATAAAACTTCAATGCTCGATCATTTTATGTTTATGTTTATGTTTATGTTTACGCATTTGGCAGACGCTTTTTTCCAAAGCGACTTACAGGGGAAAACCAATTAAATCACTCAATCAATCAAATTTTATTTATATAGCGCCAGATCACAAAAAAGTTATCTCTTGACATTTTATATATAGAGTTGGTCAAAACCAGACTCTAAGTCAATTCTACAGAAACCCAACAGAATCCTCCTGGAGCAAACACTTGTGACTGGTGACAGTGGAAGGAAAAACTTCCCTTTAACAGCAGAAACCTGGAGCAGACCCAGACTCCTGGAGGATGGACGACTGACTGGACCAGTTGGGGTTAAAGAGAGAGAGTAGAGAAGGGGAAAAAGAGAGAGCGATAGAGATAGAGACTGGGGGAGAGGGGGAGAAGGGGGGAGTAGGGGGAGACACATGGAGGCGGTTGAGGATAAGTGAGTGGTGATGATGAGGGCAGGGAAGAGGCCGGACCACCGCAGCAGGTCCAGAGATAATCGTGAAAGAATCTGTGGTTGTCCTGGAAAAAACCTTATTAGAATATTTAAAATGGAATGTTTGAAAGTGCTAGGACAGGAGGTGCTCTCGGAAGAGCTGGGTCTTCAGGAGCTTCTTGAAGATAGGCAGGGATGACTCTGTTCTTGTAGCACTTGGTAGAGCGTTCCACCAACGTGGAACGACCCATGAAAAGAGCCTGGATTGTCTTGTACAAGGTCTGGGGACCACCAGACTACGTTCCCCAGACGAGCGGAGTGGTCGTGGGGCGACATAAGCTTTTATTAGTGCACCTAAGTAGACAGGAGCAGACCCACGGAGAATTTTGTAGGCTAGGATTAAAGATTTGAATTTGATGCGGGCAGCTATGGGTAGCCAGTGTAACTCAATGAGTAAGGGGGTGACATGTGCCCTTTTAGGCTGATTGAAGACCAGACGCGCTGCTGCATTCTGGACTATCTGTAGTGGTTTGACAACACAAGCTGGGAGGCCCGTTAGAAGAGCATTGCAGCATTTTTAGTGCCATTGGCAAAAAAATAACCCATTATTACCTCTGAACATTTTATAATTCAGGTGTCTGAGTGGATGATTGACTGGTGCATCTACTGTGTTTTCAGGCTGTAGAAAATCAACCCTGTGATGCCCACATTTAGTCTAATCACTGTGGAATTTTTTGCACTTTGCAAATTCATCCCATGGACCGGATTGGAACCTTTGGAGGGCCTCATTTGGCCCCCGGGACGCATGTTTGAGACCCCTGCTGTAGAACATAGAAAACAAGAGCAAAGCTTGATCAGGACACACATTAAGGACTGCTGGTCAGATGAAAAATGTAGTCTTTGTACATATTCCTAGTCACAAAAGGTGCATAAGGTTTTGTTTTAGTTTGTGTGTAGTCTGAAATGGAAAGAGTCAAAACAGATGAGAGGCCGACTGAAGCAACCTGGGAGTCTGTCGTCCATCTGTTCAGATCAGACTCATTAAGTTGAACAAGCAGCCCGGCGCTCCCACACTCAGCCGGCGCTCCATCTCAGAGCCGACCGCCATCCTGGGGCAACGACTACATGAAGCCTAACCTTGTAGAAAATGACATTAGAGAATCCACAGCTCCAGTAATGGCTGAGCACACGGTCCGCTGGCTGTCACTTACACCTAAACCATATGAGGACGTACTTTATGCAGAAGGAGCGCTTTGACCAGTGTTGGTTTGAAGAGTTATCGGCCCGTATGGAAGTGAACTGTTTGTTCAAGGTTATGACACTGATCAACTTTTTCAGCCTACGTAGAAATAAAATACAGAGGTGAATAAAAGTGCAAGAGAAATTACAAATTTAAACGGAACAGCCCAGAATATTAAAGGAAATAAGTTCTTATTTTTGTCTTTATATTTCATTTTTCACTTGTTTGTGTTTTTTTTTTTTTTTTTTTTTTTTTTAACTTTTTCTCTGCACTTGCCTGTTGTTAACTGATCTGCCTTGAGACTCCTTAAGACTCCTGTCAATCACTCACAAGCAGAAATAAACTGGTGTGCACATAAACGTGTAACAGTAGCGGTCTGTTACGTGGACATTTTCATTTGAAATGTCTTCAGATGGGGGGGGGGGGGGACACAGGTGTTTGGAAGAACTGACATGGAATTATTTTTATCACCGGAGTACTTCCAGTCTGAAATATCACTGAAAGGCAAAAAAAAAACTATGTGATTAATCGCAGAAATCCACACAATTAATTGCGATTACAAAATTTGAATCGCTGCCCAGCACTAGTTTTTATACATTTCCTTAAATTTCATGATTTTTTCACACTGTTTGATATTTTGTTCCGTTCTGTTCTACAAAACTTCTCCACAATATGAAATGTACATCCACAAGGTGACGAATGGCAGATGAAAGTCGAACGTGCCGTGTAGCTTGAACGGAAAATCTCCAAAGGTCATGAAAGTACTGTGTCCACTTTAAAATGTCAAGTGGTTTGTGAGAGGGTGAAAAGGTAGGATGACTGTAGGAGCAGACGGATGACAGACTGGGTCGGCCATGAGATGAGTCTGTATGTGGTGTGGATTTGGAAGGTCAGACTCGGCCAGTGATGAAGACAGGGCCGTAGAACCGCATAGGGACGCTGGGGACACGTCCCTACTGATGTATATCCACTACTGTGTGCTCACCAGGGATGCAAATGATCAATTCATTAATCGTTAGTTGGCTGCTTTTATTGATTGATTAATGATTAATTGATAAACGGCGATTTTCCTGAGAACCTGAATTTCTCTTTCAATACAGTCTGTAAGAATAAAAGCTGAATGTTGTTTCTATACTTCTTGATAAAACCATGTCATATTCCTTAATGACTGATTTATTGAACCATTGGATACAGTCGGTGTTTCCTGTGGAATTCATCTGTTGATGGGGGGGGGGGCGGGGTGTACACATGTGCGTTTCGCCAGTGTGTGTGTGTGTGTGGGGGTGCATGCGTGTGCATTTCATCACAGTATGGCCGGGGAATGCGTGCGTGTTGGTTGGTAACCACACGCGTGCTTGCGTCACTTTCCATCCCACTTCTAACTGTGGGGGTACGGTGCAGTCCGTGCCCCTGCAGAAGTGAAAGTGAAACTTTTCTCTGACCGTGGACTAGACCAACCTCCAGGGAAAACGCTCCGATATGACCCCTCATTTGTGTGTGTTTATTTGGGGGTGCACCGCTCCCACTAACAGACAGGCTGGTCTGTGTTGGGTCCACCAGGTCCATACACACATTCTAACTCATCAACGCCATGATCCGGTTCAATGACCGGCTATTCCAGCCGTGGCGCAGTGCGGAAAAACCAGCAGCCTTCAGACAGGTGTGGACGGGTGGAAAAGGGCAATTAACCGACAATGAATAATTTAATCGAGCAAATTCTTATTGACAATTGATCATTAGTCGATTAATTGTTTACATCCCTAGTACTCACTATCAGTCCAACCGCTGTCCGTAGTGTTCAGTCAATGATTCTGGCACACAAAGGGTTAACAGTCGGTCTCTGCTAGAAGTCCCGCCTCTAACGTAAATGTTGCTTTCCGATTGGCTCTTTGGTTTTGCTAACATACATGTGATTGGCCGTCCCCGCTGTCACTCAATCTACTTGTAAAAGGAACCTGTTAGTTGGAGCGTTAATTTAAGTTTTCAACATGTTTACATTTGTTCTGAGTCACATCAGCTAGACGGATCTGAATATCAGTGGAGTCAGTTACATGTACATTTGGACGTGTGTGTGTGTGTGTGTGTGTGTGTGTGTGTTTGAGTATGTGTGTGCGCCCGTGCATGTGTGCTCAGTAATTAGGATGTAAAGGACGTCAAAGAAAAGAAAACTGGACGTCAGACACTTCTATAGGAGTCCCAGTGTGAGTTAGTTCAAGGGTCTAGAACTGTAGAGGCTCAACACAGATACTGAAGGAAAGACACTATTTAACGCCAAACAGATACACTTTTTAAAAGTTACTTTACTTATTTTTTAAATGCATTTCTATGGAAGAACAACTGTTTAAAAAACACGTAAAGAAAATTTGTGGGGAAAATACAAGAAAACCTCTGATTGTAAATGCAATTCTAGATGTGATTTTATCCATATTTTTGGGAATAAATTACATGTAATAATTGAAAGTAAAAGCCTTTTTTGCTCAGGCAATAACTGGACCATCAAACTGTATGAACAGAGTATACAGAATCTGTTCATATGTCATGAACCAACATATTTATGTCAGGAGAGGAGGAGATAGACGAGGAGGAGGAGGTGGTAGAGGAGAAGCTGTAAATTCCCAGATGAGGTTCAATAATAATGCATATGTTAATCATGAGAATAACTGTACAGAATGCATTAAATTCTTGTATTAACTTTAAATATTCACATATTCATCATAAACATGTCAATTACTGAATTTATTATGACTGTTTACTTGTTTGATCAGCTCGACATGATGTGAAATTATGATCGCAAATGCAACAAAATAACTTTGGGGAGCGCTGCCTTGGAGCACTTTAGTGTCCCCACCAGTGTCAGAATCAAAGCCACTGCCTTGGATGAGGATGGAGTGACGCTTGGGGAAAAAACCTCCAGTGACGCTGAAGAAACGCAGAGAAAATGTAGAAAAAAGTCGTTTTTATCCTTAACGTGTCTTTCCATGTCTTCCTCCTCAAGGACGGCGCAGCGGGGTGAGCGTTGGCCGTCGCCGCAGAGGGAAGCCCTCCACACGTCTGCTTTCTTACAGCTTGTTTTCTCATTGAAACCGAATGCAGTGTGTCGCAGGAATGGCAATGAGAAAAGCTGCCGTTTTCACAGACACAGAACAGTGAGAGGAACAATTCAGGGCTAAGGTGTCTGTTTTTATTCAGCTTCTCGGTGGCGGAGTGTGAAGGGTGGACTCATTCAGAATACTTAAACATGGAGGATCAGCAGAGGTTGGACTGTTGATCTGAGGCCTTTAAATGCTTTCAAACTTAAAAAAAAGCACATCTGGGGATTTTAATTGCACAAATCTTTATGCTGTGTAAAACCTGAACCTGAGAAAACTAAATAATTTGGTGGAAACCACATCATAACTGCAGCATTTCTGGGGTTTTAAAATGTAAATGTTTGCATACATTTAGAATCTGGTGTACAACTCTATCATTAGTCTTGATAGTGTCTTGTTTGTCAGTGAGGGATGGATGGGTTATGCTGTCCTCTATAGTACCAGTGTAAAATGCTAAATAAATAATTCAAACATACACACTAGAGCAGACAAACAATTAGAACACAGACAATTAGAGCACAATAAAACACAATTGCATTTCTCCTGCAGGTATAGTAACCTCTGAGCACGGCTAATTGTCGTAGTAACGCAACATAAACATAATGTGATTTAATTTTCAGGGCCTGTAGCTATAAATGAAACGGCGTGGATGGAAAAACAAGCTGTACTTGACCAAACTAGAAGCACTCGGAGAGCGCAGACCTCAGCCAAGGCAGATCAGTGCCCTGGATTTGGATGAAAATTTCAGGAAATATTGATACTGGCACAAGGAACAAATGATTAAATTTTGGTGGTGATTGGAGTGGGGGGGTGGGGGGCCACGGGGGCCCACTGATCTGCCTTTGGTGGAGGTCTGCTCTGTCTTTTCTAGAAAAGCATTTGGAGAGCGCAGACCTCCACCAAGGCAGATCAGTGGGCCCCTGTGATCTGAACTGATGAATAAAAACTCTATTCAAATGCAGCTGAACAGGTGGGTCTGGAACCTGGGTTTAAATAAACGGAGTGTTTCAGCTGATCGGAGGTTTTCTAGAAGTTTGTTCCAGACATGTGCAGTATAGAAGCTGAACGCAGCTTCTGTAGGTCTGGTTCTGACTCTGGGAACTGACAACAGACCAGATCCAGATGACCTGAGGGGTCTGGGGGGTTCATACTGGGTCAGGAGGTCACTGATGGATTTAGGTCCTAAACCATTCAGAGCTTTATAGACCAGCAACAGAACTGTCCTCTGATGGACAGGCAGCCAGTGGAAGGACCTCAGAGTTGGACTCATGTGGTCCACTTTTCTGGTCTTAGTGAGGACTCTAGCAGCAGAGTTCTGGATGAGCTGCAGTTGTCTAATGGATTTTTTCGGTCGACCTGTAAAAACACTGTTCCAATAATCAAACCGACTGAAGATGAATGCATGGACTAGTTTTTCCAGGTCCTGCTGAGACATCAGGTCTTTTATCCTTGAGATGTTCTTAAGGTGATAGTAGGCTGATTTTGTGACTGCCTTGATGTGTTTTTCAAAATGTAGGTCTGAGTCCATCACTACACCCAGATTTCTGGCCTGGTTGGTGGTTTTCAGGTCCATAGACTGAAGCTCTGGTTGGTGGTTTTCAGGTCTACAGACTGAAGCTCTGGTTGGTGGTTTTCAGGTCCATAGACTGAAGCTCTGGTTGGTGGTTTTCAGGTCCATAGACTGAAGCTCTGGTTGGTGGTTTTCAGGTCTACAGACTGAAGCTCTGGTTGGTGGTTTTCAGGTCTACAGACTGAAGCTCTGGTTGGTGGTTTTCAGGTCCATAGACTAAAGCTCTGGTTGGTGGTTTTCAGGTCTACAGACTGAAGCTCTGGTTGGTGGTTTTCAGGTCCATAGACTGAAGCTCTGGTTGGTGGTTTTCAGGTCTACAGACTGAAGCTCTGGTTGGTGGTTTTCAGGTCCATAGACTAAAGCTCTGGTTGGTGGTTTTCAGGTCTACAGACTGAAGCTCTGGTTGGTGGTTTTCAGGTCTACAGACTAAAGCTCTGGTTGGTGGTTTTCAGGTCTACAGACTGAAGCTCTGGTTGGTGGTTTTCAGGTCCATAGACTGAAGCTCTGGTTGGTGGTTTTCAGGTCTACAGACTGAAGCTCTGGTTGGTGGTTTTCAGGTCCATAGACTGAAGCTCTGGTTGGTGGTTTTCAGGTCTACAGACTGAAGCTCTGGTTGGTGGTTTTCAGGTCTACAGACTGAAGCTCTGGTTGGTGGTTTTCAGGTCCATAGACTGAAGCTCTGGTTGGTGGTTTTCAGGTCTACAGACTGAAGCTCTGGTTGGTGGTTTTCAGGTCTACAGACTGAAGCTCTGGTTGGTGGTTTTCAGGTCCATAGACTGAAGCTCTGGTTGGTGGTTTTCAGGTCTACAGACTGAAGCTCTGGTTGGTGGTTTTCAGGTCCATAGACTGAAGCTCTGGTTGGTGGTTTTCAGGTCTACAGACTGAAGCTCTGGTTGGTGGTTTTCAGGTCTACAGACTGAAGCTCTGGTTGGTGGTTTTCAGGTCTACAGACTGAAGCTCTGGTTGGTGGTTTTCAGGTCTACAGACTGAAGCTCTGGTTGGTGGTTTTCAGGTCCATAGACTGAAGCTCTGGTTGGTGGTTTTCAGGTCTACAGACTGAAGCTCTGGTTGGTGGTTTTCAGGTCTACAGACTGAAGCTCTGGTTGGTGGTTTTCAGGTCTACAGACTGAAGCTCTGTGGTGACCTGCAGTCGTTTCTCTTTGGCTCCAAAGACAATTACTAGCTAACATTGTTGTTCTTTATCACCTGTGCCAGTGGGAGCATGTACATGTTGATGTAAAACTGCTAAAAGAAGCTAATTTACATCCTGATTATTGGTTGAGGTGTAACGTGTCCATCTTCGCAGACTAGTTCAGTGCCGGGTCACTGATTTTTGACCCAGGCCTGTTCTGGAAGCACCACCTGAACATTTAGAGGCCGACCGCCGCCACCTTTCCATCCCCCGCCACACACTCTGTTCTCTGTCACGTCTGCGGTAGAGCAATTTTTTAATCAAGGTTTAATTAGAGCTGGGAAGCTCTGCGTCCCCCCTCTTAATGATCGACAAAGCAGCTAAATTGTCAAGCCTGCGGAGCCTCGAATGGGAAAAGCTGAAGGGCCCTGGGTGGCGATGCAGCCAATGAACCGACGGCGTTCAAAGAAGGATCATGAATCTTTGCTCTGATGCAATTACAAAAGCTGCCGAGAGGACATTCTCCAACCATACATCCTCATAAAAGCCACGCAGACTACTTAATTGTGATTTCATTCGACTTTGCGTTGGACTGTATTCATTGGCGCCAAACCTCATTAAAACGCAAAGTGTAAAATTCAGAGCCGAGGGTGGGTTCAGATAGCTGGAAGCCACTCGACAATCATGTGCTTTTTGCTGGAGGAGTCTCATGAAACAATGTGACAGATGTGGCTGGAGTGGGGCTAATACCCGCTGAATGCCACTGCACTTTGGGTAATGCAAAGTAGGCTGACATTTAAGGCGCGCAGGCGGTGTGTAATTGGAGCGGTGGCCTTTCAGTGGCCACTCTCCTCCTCCTCTGTCAGGACAAAGCCAACAGGGCGCCGCTCTGAGAAGCACCGAGACGCCCAAATGAACAACTCACAGGCAAGTCAGGCCAAATTGGTCAGATACACTGTAAAAAAAACAAAAAAAATGGTATTATTCCAGCAGCAGGGGTGCCGAAAAATACTGTAAAATAACAGAAAATAACCATACTTCTTTTTTCTTTTGTTCAGACAAGGTATAGTTTTTTAGATGTAACCTGCTTGAAAGTTTCGACTGAAAGAAAAAAGAGAAGTATAATTACATAAACAAAAGACAAAATGAATGTCATTAGCCTTATCCAGGAAAATAACCATCTCATAAAATATGGTAATTTTTCATAATTAAAATACAGTTTTTTGCCCTGACTTTACATGAGATTTTGCTTCTTTTTTTTTTTTTTTTTTTACTTTTTAATGTTTAATAAAGAATATTTGTACATGTATTAAAACGATCAAATTTTATATACATATATATAATTTTCAATGAGACTCAGTTGTCCAATCCACTGATAAAAACTGCATTTGGACAGTTTATCAGTGCTTATACATGTTATACATTCACAAAAATACATTTATTCAACATGTTTGTTGTGAAACCTCCTGTAATTACACAAGATATTTGTCAATTAACAAACAAGTCTGGTTCAACTGACAGAACTAATACTTCTGTTACCGTTAATTGTCAGTAATTTTATCTCGTTTTATTATTATTGTTATAATTTTTTTTACAGTATTAAACTTTAAATTAACAGTTTAATCACATAAATAAAAAAGAAATATTTGTGAAATTATGATACATTTGCAAATGTATTTTAACTGTATTCTGTGAAAAAAGAAAAAAATTCTTTAAAAAAAAAGAAAATTTTATGGTTATTCAGTTACAGTTTTTTCATGTTATTTTACATTTGACATGTAAATTCAGTCTATTTTTGTCATTTCATTGATGTTTTCCTGTATCTTAAAAATACAGGAAGAATCTGTAAAATAAACAATGAAAGATCTGTTAAATGACAGATTTTTTTTACAGTGTACACTACCTGTTTTTAATGAAAAGAGAAGCAGGAGGTGACTCAGCTGCGGAGGACAGTTTCCACTGACAGCTCTATTTTAAGTGAACTTAAATTGTGGCTGAAGTTCAGGGAGTTGAAAGAATTATAGCCGCGGCAGACGGCAGGTGACGGCTCATCCCTGCTAGTTAACCCTGCTATGAGACCGTGAGCTTTAACCTCAGAGCTTTAATTCGTCGCCTCAAAATGTGTGGAATTTTTAATTTCAATGACATCATAAAAAGCCAATAAACGGACGTTAAATGTCATTTTCATTTGTGATCTCACTCATAAAATGATGTAGATTAATTGCCCCTCTCTAAGATGACAGGGCGAAGGGGCAGCGGAGGATTTACCGCCTTAACGACTCAAATGGCAGCGTTGTCCGTTTGTTGGCGACATCTGCCTGTAAGTCATCTATGGAAAGATGGACCACGGCCAAGTGGGAAAACCAAGGACGAGGAGGAGGAGGATTTTACAGAAGATCCAAACATACAGACTCCAGAGACAGTCCCACATAAACTGAACCATATATTTACTTAAGCTGACCAGGTGTCCTTTGTGCAGGACTCCACAGCATTAGGACCATTTTTTCCACGTCCTGCAAATTGAGACGATGTCCTGCATTTGATTGGCTCTGGCTCTCCAAAGTGCAGGACAGTCGCCTTTCATTTTATAGTGGTGACAGCACTGTCCCCATTGGCTGTGTCCGCTGTCAATCAACCAACATACAGGTGGGCTCAGGAGTCCATCAACCTGTCACCTGTGTCCTCCTGAGCTCCGCCCACTGAGACACAGAAAACAAACGCCTCAGACACTAACATGCGAATATTAGCAGAAATCCTAGAAACTCCGCGCAAGAAAAAGAAGATGCAAAGAATGGGAAAATGTTTATACGTGGGTGAAAGCGGTGGGGGTCTGGGGGGTGATTCACAGAAGGTATTCTGCAAACTATGTCAAACTTATTTCTCACTTGTGCATGGAGGCGAGTGTGACTTGAAGCGACACACTGTATGTATGTGATGTTTGGTCCATATTCCCTTTACCTACTTTTAAAGGTGGGGTCTGAGATGTTTTTCTGGAGCATTTTTTCTTATATTCCTTAAAATCCCCTTCACACCCCGATTACAACTAATTAATTAAATGCTCTAACACAAAAATTTAAAAAAAAATCAGTCACCTGTGGAACGGACAGGACTGAAAAAACACCATTCAATCATTCTGAGCGCCCACTCCAAATGATTGAACGGTGATATGTCTGTCAAACTCAACTGCCATTCACCCCTCCCCCCTTCCCCCCTCTTTGCCTTCCCAGAGGCTGAACACTTATACAGGAAGCGTAGCCAGAACCTGGTTCTATTAGTTCGATTAGGAGGGAAAGTTCACCGGAAATGTACCATTAGTCCCATCGGTCTGAACTGGGGCTGTTCTGGAAGAGTGGGGGGGTTAGAGGAGACTGAATGAGCTATGCATGGATACGCCAGCCGGAGCCTCAGCTGGGGCTGTAGTTGGGGGAGGAGCCTGAGGTGTACGGGAGCGAAGCAGGGGGCGGAGCCTCAGCCAGTGTCGGAGACAGTTCAGCTGGACCGGACTGGACCGGACTGTAGACGGCGTCAGAGCCCAACCCGGGTCCGGAGCAGAGCCTCAGCCGGTGAAGTGTTTCTGTGCAGTGCTTGTGAACCCTCAGGAACCAGCATTGGGCGTGTCACTACTTTGGAGGCGTGGCTTCAGAGGGGCGTCTGAAGAAAGGGGTTTGGACTGTTGAACGGAGGATTTTCAAAACGTAGCTGCTTGAAGCATTTTTCTAAGATCTCAGACCCAACCTTTAAGTTTGGAGTTTGAACTGAGAGACTTGTGACAAAATACGCTTTTGTTAAGTTTGTGGATATTTATTTTTTTGCCAAAATTCCACAGGATATTTACTTCATCTTATTCTATTACTGTGTTAGAATGCAACATGTTTGACTGTTCTGTGTTTGGATGCACAAAGGTTTTTGGTCCCAGTAATGTTAGTTTGACTGGAAGTGGAAACAGCTGTTCTAATGTTGTCAGTTCTGCCTTTTTGTTTAATTGCACATAGATTAGTTTACCTTTGAGGGTTGAAAACATGTAGTAAAATAAAAAAAAAAACAAACTGATTTTCTAAAAGTATTTAATTACAATAATTTGAAACTCGAGGTTTCTTTTTTGAGTTTTTACTAGTAGATTTTTTGTTTTGTTTTTGCAAGCAAAAAAAGTTGTTGAAATCTGTGGAAAAAAAGCAAAAAATAAATGCCCAGTGCAGAAATATGCATACTCTGTACAGCCAAATCAAATTGTTATTCATATTTATAAGCTCGATAATAAGATGCACATTGTTTAAAAATCTAGACTTTCTTCCAGCATTAGTTATGTGTCCCACACAAACACACTCCTTATCCCACATGTGGCTCAGAAGCACCTGGTCAGCCTATATTTACTCCAATAGAACAATCAGCTCAGTTTACTATATGTACAGGTTGTGATGCCAGTATTATCAAACCTCTAATGCACTGACAACTTTTGGTTGGTTCAGTTTAAGATTTACTACCTTCTATATGGTTTGAGCAGTACTCATTAAAATTTCAACTCACTTTAAATGTAAAAAAGACAAAATACATAAAAGGCAAATGATTTTACTTTTTTAACTTTAGTTGGTGCATGTGTGGAAATAGTCTCCTCTTACAAATACAGTCGCATAAAAAGAATATTAGAGCATCAAAAGTCATCAAAAACAATGGTTATGCAATCCAGTACGAACTCCTGTGTGTAACATGTGACTGAAACAGACAGAAAAGAAAACATGGAATGACTAAAAGCACTAACCTGAACAAATATGACCAACCTGAAATGTTTAAAGAAAATTCAGTCCAGTTTGAACTCTTTTCTTCCTGTTCCTCAGTGTTTAGTGTCTTTGTAGATCTGATCCAGAATGCACATGGACTAATGAGAAGTGGAGGCAGAAGATTTTTAAAATTGCACTGATTTTTCTTAATAAATTTCAGTTTTTTCAGATTATTCAAATCTTTTTTGTTTGGATAGTTTATAAAAGTATTTTCAGAATGTAATGTTATTTTTTATTTGCACTAAAAGACAAAAATTTGGATTTGTCATTATTTACTATAGGTTATTCTGTTATTATTTTACTGGTTTGGCCCACTGCCGATCAAATGAATGGGGGCTGAATGTGGAACCTGAAAGAAAATGAGTTTGAGACCCTTGATCTAAAGAAGGACTGTCAAACTCATTTCACTTCAGTTCCACATTCAGCCTGATATGATCTAAAGTGGGCCGGACCAGTAAAATAATATAAATAATAGGATAAGAACTTATAAATAATATGAACTCCAAAGTATTTTCTCTGTTTTTGAGTGTAAAAAGTCAAATTCCATAATGAAAATGTTTACATCTACAAACCATACTTGAGCTTAACATGAACAAATATGAACCTGAAAATTCTTTCTAACAATAAGTGCAATTTTAACAATATTATGCCTTAGTTTATCATTTATACATGTGCATCACAGCTTACAGATCACAATGGATCTACAAATACACAAAACATTTAGTAACAGGCAGAATATTGGTACAATTCCACAGACTTCTCTTCAGAAATTTCAAGTTATTCACATTTTTTGCAAATGGCTAGTCTGTAAACGTAAACATTTTTGTGTAATTTTCCTTTTTTTTTTTACACTACAACGAGAAAAAAATGCAGTTTTCATTATTTATAGGTTATTATGATAGTATTTTACTGGTCTGACCCACTTTAGATTCAATTGACCCAATATGATTTTAACGTCCTCGATTGTGATTGTTAATATCCTCCGTGTAATTTCTGTATTTCACATATTCATTCCATGGGCCGGACTGGACCCTTTGGCGGGCTGGATTTGGCCCCCGGTCCGCATGTTTGACACCTGTGATCTAAAGTGTAGTTTCTCTGCATTCATGGCTCCTCTTCAGAAAGCTCCAGTTCCTGTGGATGCTCTGCTCTGCTCACTGACGCTTTATGAAACCGCTGTGTAAAATACACAGTCATTTCCTCCGCCTGGCCGGGCTGAGGCTGTTACAGTCCATGACCCTGTAATTCCCCCTCTCGCTATTGGAGCGGCCCACCCAATTACACTTTTACAGACTACTTCAGACTCCCGTTGCTTGGCTCAATCCTTCTCAATTTCCCCTGTCTGTCAATATGAATAGAGATCTTGTGCAGATGGCCCCGTTGTGGCAGACAAAATGATATATTATATTCAACGAGTATCATATCAAATTACCTGCAAGGAAACGGCTCATACAGCGCGCCAATAAAACGTCAACTGTGCCCAAAAGCTGTCAGCGTAAAGAGTCTGAAGGGACGCCGGAGGACGCTGGAAGTCCAAAGGCCGTGATGCAGACTGCAGTGATCACCCTGTCATTATCGAAATCTAATATCAGAATATAGAACATTATCTGAATAAGTGAAAATCTAGTTACAACACAGAAGTACGCGTAAAATAAGACATGATTGTAGTTAATTGGTTATCATGATAATGTTACTCCCTAAACAGGTAAATAGTAGGCCTGTAACGGTACACATACCGAACCGTTTCGGTACACAGCTGAACCCAAACAGCACAGTATGATGAGAAAAAGGACAAGGAACGAAAGACGTTGTTTGATGCGGAACTTTAAATCCACACAAATTCCACACGGACGTATTGAAGGATGCGCACATTGACCCGAAATATGAAATAGCAGCTGATATAAGGTTAAAAAAAATGACAACTATGATGTGAACCTGGAAGGAAGAGACTGCAGACCCTCCAGCATCAGTCCAGTCCAGTTTGGATCAGTTCAGGTTCAGGTGAAAGACAACAACCAGGAAAGAGACGGAGATAAGACGGACGTTGTTTGGCCCCGAGGAACTACGGTAGTTCTAAAACACTGACACGAGCTCTGTCTGTCTGTCTGTCTGTCTGTCTGTCTGTCTGTCTGTCTGTCTCTGCCATATGCTGTATAATAGAGGAATAGAACCCAGGAGTTGGACGTTGAAAGTATATAAAGTTTCACTTTCGTTTCACGCCAGCGTTATGTTAGTTATGGACCTCCCACCCCGGCTCCGACCAAAAAAAAGAAGACAAATCGCACCCTACACACATGCACACGTACACACAGTGTCCTAAACAGTTTGTTCTCTGTCCTAAAATAAATAATTTGGTTAAATTTTTGTTGTCATTGTTGCTCTTCAGTTTGTTTCAACAGAATACCAGTTTGTCCTCTTGTTAATGTTGCACTTCATGTGGAATTTTTTTGGTATTTTTCTGCAGAATGTGAACTGACAGAACTGGGATTAGATTTTTGTTGTTTGTTCAAAACTACCTGTCAGAGAAAAGTGCAATACTAATGTTTAAAATACATTTAGTAATATTAATAATTTATTTTACTTTCTATTTGATTTGTAGCAGCAGAATTATATAATTCCTGTTTTTCTATACTCTATTGTGTCCAAAAATTGAGGGAAAAATGTTTTTAAAAATTAATAAATGTATTAAAGACATTTTGAGGGGTTTTCTTTCTTCCCGTACCGAAATGAAAAAAACTGAACCGTGGCTTCGAAAACTGAAAACGTACCGAACCAAATATTTTGTGTACCATTACAGGCCTAGTAAATAGCATCAATAATGACAATGAAGGAGTTAAAGTCCAACAGTTTCATTACAAAGTTCTGCTTAACAGTTCATAGGCCCACTTTAACCTCTTCGGTTCATCACTCACATATCTGTACAAGAGAAGGGTTAAATAACACACTTAACTATTGTGCACACTGCAAAATGGTCAACACATGCTGTGATTTAACATACTTAAAATCCATACACATGTCTGTACCACTGCAAACTGACCCACAACACCATATGCCTGCCATGACGGCTTAACTGAGATTTAACCAGAGTGTGGCTATTAAGCAGGGGGTGGCAGCAGAAGATGAAAAAAAAAAAAGACAGACAGACAGACAAACAAAAAAAGAGAAAAAACTAAAACTAGTCCACCCCAAGGGCAGTTCCCAGATTTTTTATGCCCGATACCAATCAATCAATCAATCAATCAATCAAATTTGATTTCTATAGCACCAAATCATAACAAAAGTTCTCTCATGACACTTTACATATAGAGTTGGTCCAAACCAGAATCCTCCAGGAACAAACACTAGTGAGTGGAGACAGAGGAAGAAAAACTTCCTTTTAACACAGTGTTTCTCAAAATGTGCGGCAGCCCCCCCCCCCAGGGGGGCACACAGGCTTGCCGGGGGGGCATGGGATCATTCCTAGGTGTTGATTTTTTCTTCAGGTTCGAACATGTAGCAGGTGGAACTAATGTTTTAGCGCTGGAGCACCCTGGACTCGTTTTTGGGACGTACAACAAACAAATCTACTGCCATGGTGATCTGCCACTGAACTAGACAAAGAGTTTAGGTTTGGAGAGTGGACAAGGACTGGACTGGAAAAGAAAAATGTGCAATGTTTCTGTTTTTGTACAGTTTGCACTTTGATGTTCTCAGATGTGCAACCTAAACGGGCTCATTGCAGCCACTGACATTGTTAGAATGTTGATCTTTATTACCAAAATTTGTTTGTTGTTCTATAAAAAAAATTACCTTATTATCATAGTTGTAAGATAATTACTCATTTCCTATTTTTATTTGGAAAAATAAAGTCTCAGGGAGCAGTCTGGTTGAGTTCATTTGTATTATTCAATCAAAAATCTAAGTTATTTTTTAATTTGCACAACAAATTATTCAAGGAAAAGCAAAAAGTATTCTTACAGTATTGATGTTTCTTTCAGTAAAAGTAATACTTGCACCACAGGTACAATGTTGTTGGGGTTGAGGGGGGCTTGGAGATTTTTCATGCTCCAAGGGGGGGGGGGGGCAGAAAAAGACTGAGAACCACTGGTTTAACAGCAGAAGCCTGGAGCAGCAGACTCCTGCCTCAGTTTATCATTTCCACATGTTCATTAGAACTTCCAGATCACAGTGGATCTACAAACACACAAAACATTTAAGAACAGACAGAATATTGTTAAAATTGTACTGACTTCTCTTAAGACATTTCAGGTTGTTCATATTTGTTCAGGTTATTCACATTTTTTTCAAAATTATACTTTGTTTTAATGTAGATGCATGAAAATATTTACATTTACAAACAGAAACATTTGCAGTTGTCATTATTTCTCTGTTATTCTGATAGTATTTGACTGGTCCTGTCCACTGCAGATTGAATTGGTCTGAATGTGGAACCTGAACTAAACAGATTAATATCTTAGTGTAATTTTTGCATTTGACAGATTCATCCCAGGGGTCGGACTGGACCCTTTGGTGGGCCGGATTTGGCCCCCGGGCCGCATGTCTGACACCTGTGTTCTATGTGCTCAAAATAAAACTACTACTACTACTACTACTACTACTACTACTATGACTAAAACTACTTACTATCAGATCAAATTGCTGCTGGCTGCTAAATTAAAACAGCAGGAGGTGTACCCCCCCGTCCACAATCAGATCAATAGTGTCCCCCGTTGGCTGACAGCTTAATCGCCTGCACTGCCTGACCCAACAAAATAAAAGCCCATTGTGCTGGCCCAGCACTTTTCCTCCGCTCTCTCCCACTCTGACCTTGCTAAAGCCAATAAACCCCCACCCCCCCCACCCCACTCGGCCTCAACGCTGCCTCATTCAGAGGACAAACACCAGATAATACATGTAATAAGTGCATCCATTCTCTGTGTCGATGTTCGTGCTGATCCCAAGTAGGTTTTAATAAAGAACGGCCGCTCGACGGAGGCAGAGCAATGATTTTGTTTGATACAGATATCGATAAGAAATTCAATGGAGGCTGTTGTCAGTGAAAATCAGACCTCCTATTGGTCCATTGTCTGCTTCAGATCTTCTGGCATGCTTTACCTGATAGCGGGATAGAAGTGACCCCCGGTGCAAAAATCGATGCGGGCCGTCGTATTCTGAGAGCGAGCCTCTTTTTCACTTGGCTGCCTTTTTGGAAAACACAATTCAATCTGACTTTATTGGCTTCGCAGTAAGTGTCGAGGTGATTGGAGTTGATGTGGGCTGTTGGTTAGTGGAGCATCAACTTTGGACTTTAACCCTTTCATGCATGAGTTATCAGAACCCTGTTGAGCTGCACTATGTAATAAAAGTTCAAAATGTAATAAGAATGTCACTTCATCCTGTAATAAAGCTGCATTATGTAAGAAACGGACGCATTTTGTAATAAACTACCTCAACGCATTTTGACACTTTTTATTTTTTTTAAAATGTAATAACATGGTTCATTATGTAATAACAATCCAAATTAATATAATTTCAGAGCAATTTACAATAAATTAGTCACAGGAGCTACAGATAATGGAATCAGAACTTTAACCACACAGTTTGAAGATGAAAATAAAAATGTGTCCAGTGCATTTTGTAATAAATTTCTCAAATTGTAATAACTTACAACATAATGCAAAAAAATTTACTATATAATGCATTGAGGTAGTTTATTACAAAATGCGTCAGTTTATTACATAATGCAGCTTTATTACAAGATGACGTGACATTCTTATTACATTTTGAACTTTAAGTGTCCACTGTGTTGGCTGTACACCATGAAAATGACATTAGTTGCTTTTCCATTGACCCTCAAACTGTGTAAATATAACTTGTGCATAAAAATTTGCCTAATGGAAAAAGTTCACCAAAAGTCTCATTTTTCGACTAAAAATTTTTGCGATGGCAAGAGGTGGTTTTTCGGGCTTAGCACAAATGGTATATCACGTAAAACTGACAACTGTTAAAGAAGTATTAGTTCTGTCAGTTGAACCAGACTTGTTTGTTAATTGACAAATATCTTGTGTAATTACAGGAGGTTTCACAACAAAAATGTTGAATAAATGTATTTTTGTGAATGTATAACATGTATAAGCACTGATAAACTGTCCAAATACAGTTTTTATCAGTGGATTGGACAACTGAGTCTCACTGAAAATTATATATATATATATATATATATATATATATATATATATATATATATATATATATATAGGGAATTGGATTGTTTTAATACATGTAAATATTCTTTATTAAACATTAAAAAGTAAAAAAAAAAATGTGTAAAATCTCATGTGAAGTTAGGGCAAAAAACTGTATTTTAATTATGGAAAATTACCGTATTTTTATGAGATGGTTTTTTTCCGTTATTTTACAGTATTTTTTCAGGACCCTACTGCTGGAATATTAGTTTTTTTTTTTTACTTTTTTTTTTTAATTTTTTTTTACAGTGCACAGGGGGCGGGGTTTGTAGTGACTGGAACCATTTGTATTATTACTGTACAGATGTTCCCTGATGGAGAACGGGACAAGGTTATACACACACAAATACTGATACAGACCCTGAAACAGAAACAAACAGGCAGAAACAAAACTGTAACAACAGCTGGTCAAACGATTGGTCATCTTTAATTGTTCTTCATGTCGACCCGACAGCGGTGACGTCTGAAATCAGACTCCGTTAGTCCCGTTCATTTATCCGTATTTGTAGAGGCGTCTCATTAAGGACTTTGAAGAGTGATGGATGAACACAGTTTGTGACTAGGGATGGAACCATATGAAAATTTCATATCAAGGTTATTGTGCCCAAAATTATCACGGTTATTTTATAATCGCGGTATTATTGAAATTGTGCTCAAAATGTTCAAAAAGTACTAATAAACACACTGAAATAATTTAACCAAGTTGTATTTAAAAATAAATAAAATAATAGTCACAAGGTCCCTTCTGTTGCAGAGACATTCAAATATTAACCCTTAGTGGTCTGAGTCTATTCTGTCTGTTTTTCAGTCCTTTTGATTTGGCCTTTATATACTATAGAAACAAATGTTTACTATCCCCATGTTTGGATCTGTTTTTTCAGCACAACTTCATCTATATCATCTGTCTATTATTTTTTCACTTTAACCTACTATAAAAACACAAAAGGACAAAAAACACACAAAATATATATAAAATTCAATTTGAAAAATGTGTATACGTTTTTACATAAATAACACACAGATGCTTAATGAACCTTTTCACAGACTTTAAAAGTGAATATTGGTTCCAAATATTAAGTATAGAAAATTAATATTGTAATAAATTAAAACTATACTCAAATATTTAACATAAAGCAGATCTTTACATCGGTGTTTTCTCTGGAAAAGTGTGGTAATCAAACACGGTTATCGTGATAATTAGAATTTAAACGGTAATACTAACCGTCTGTGATTTTACTGCCATTTATTGTTACACCAGTAATCATTACATCCCTATTTGTGAATACAGTTGGTGTTTCCTGTGTCCACACATGAAAGTGCAGTGTGATAAAAAGATGTTTACTTTCCCCCTGTCTGTCTGTCTGTCTGTCTGTCTCTGTCTGTCTGCCTGTTTATCTGCCTGTCTCTCTCTCTCTGTCTGTCTGCCTGTTAATCTGTCTGCCTGTTTATCTGCCTGTCTGTCTCTCTCTGTCTGCCTGTCGTACATTCCCTCAGCTTGTTCTGTTCTAATTAATACCCTGCTAATTCTATAAATATAACACCATCTTTAATTAGGCCTGTCTGTAATCTCAGTGCCGTGGAACAGATTGCCACAGGTACAGAAACTCTAAAGAAGCGACTCTGCGTCTCATTGCGGGGGGGGGGCTGCAGGTAGGGAAATGAAATGGAGCGATAAAATTGAAATGTGATCCCGGTGGAAATTTGCATGCTAAGACGGGCCTGAAAATATTTATGATCCGCTACACAGCTGTTTGTTTGTTCTTTTTGTGTTGTGGTGTTTTAATTACCGCTGCTGTGTAGAAGCCCTCATTCAGCGTTGGCATTATGCATGTGCAGGACTGCTGCTATCTTGTTAGAGCGCTGTGATGGGAGATGTACTGAGGACAGATAAGGCTGAGATGGAGGAGCCTCTGCCAGGACAAAGACCTGAACATGTATTGAATACCTGCCTGTTCTTCTGCAGACGTGACAGAATTCAGAAACACTGGGCTTCACTGTTCACACTCCACTGAACAGGGCTGCGTTATCGGCAAGAATCTGACAATACGATACAAACCACAATACTAGGATCACCATACGATATATAACGATATATCATGATACTGTTAAAAAGGCCATTTTTTGTTTTTCTTTTTTTAAAACAGGGCTGTCAAACTCATTTTAGTTCAGTTCCACATTCAGCTAAATTTGATCTGCAGTGGGCCAGACCAGTAAAATAATAACTTAATAACCTATAAATAATGACTAATCCAAGTTTTCCATTTTGTTTACGTACAAAAAACCCAATTAACCCTTTCATGCACGAATTATGAGAACCTTAATCAAGATTTTTTTTCCCTGAGTCTTTTCATTTCTCTTTAATTATGAAAAAAAAACAATGTGACTGAAAAACTTGTCATGAAAAATAAAATAAATTAATTAAAAAAAGTTAAAAAATGTAAAAAAAATAAAAATAAAATAAATAAAATAATAATAATAATAAATACATTTAAAAACAAAAAAGTAATAATAACATAAACAAAATTCTCATTAACTTATTTTTCATGAAGTTGCAAAAAATGTCCACCCAGCTGGACACCATGAGTTTAATTTCTGAAGCGAAGAAACATGTATTTACTGATAAATTGCGTGAAAACTATAACTATTACGCTCAGAGGAGATCTACACAATGATACCAATTCATGTCAGAAAAGATCTGGAATGTGTTCAAACTTTAATAAAGATAAGTGTAAAATAAAAAAATAAAAAAAAAATCCATGAATAAACAAGAGAATAGCTGTCCACTGGAGTGACCAGTATACATGAAGTCTAATAAAAATAATGAAGTCTAATAACAGCTAGCAACTGATTTCCACTCAAACATGTTACTGCAGAGGAGGTTTTTCAAGATCAGCAAAGTCACAGTAATGGTATGAATTGCAGTGTATTATGGGATGATGCATAAACGTCCATTGTATTGGCTGATATGGAACGAAAACAACAAAACCCATGAAAATACAAGAGAACAGCTGGAGAAGAACTGTCCACTGGAGTGACCAGTATACATGAAAGGGTTAAATTATGAAAATATTGACAATTTACAAAAAAGATGTGAAAATCTGAAAACAGACATTTCATTTGAAAAATTAGTTCAATTTTAACACTATTCTGCCTGGACTTCTTATTTCTACATGTACATTTACACACAGTGTTCCATAAACATTTGGGAACAGGCAGAATATTGTTCAAATTTTGGAGTTTGAACTAAAATTTGAACAATTTCTCCAATATTCCATCTGTTATTATTATGAACACAACTGCAGATCCCAGTGGATCCATAAATGCACCAAACATTTAGGAACAGGCAGAATATTGTTCAAACTGCACATTTCAGGTTGTTCAACTGTGTTTTTATTTATGTATTTATTTGCATTTTATGGTGAAAAAATAGTTTTATAAATGTTAATATTTTCACAGTGTAATGTTATTTTTTCCACTTACATTTTTCACAAAGAAAATGTGTGGTTGTCATTATTTCTGGGTAATTGTGTTGTTATTTTGACTGTCGATCACACTGTTCTGTATGTGGAACCTGAACCAAAAGGATTTGGACAACCTGGACTGTTCAGGTTCATTTATGCACTTTATCCCACAGGGCCGGAATGGAACCTTTGTCGGGGGGGGGGGCACACATAATTCCAGTTTTGTGAATACTATATGATCCCCACATTTAAAAAACTTATTTGTTGAAAAATACCTCTCATCTGTTTCTTCAGAGTGATGGTGATGAGATGGAGGTGTTTGTTCAGCTTTGATGGAAAACCCTGATCTGACACATCATCATATGACTAGTGTGAAGTTAAAATGTGACATAAAATGCAATTATAGCTCATGTGGTAGAACATGGTGACAGCGATGCTTGAAAAAAGACTGTAAACATTTCTCACATTTCAGATAGAACTGATGATGTAGTGGTGATGGTTCAGTTAAACGAACACATGTCATCCATTCACCCAGACTTAACGGAAAATGAGCTGATATAGTTCATCTCCTACACTGTAAAAAAAATCTGTAATTTAACAGAATTTTCACTGTTTATTTTACAGATTTGTCCTGTGTTTTTAAGATACAGGAAAATATAAATGAAATGACAAAAATAAACTGTGATTTTACATGTCAAATGTAAAATAACATCAAAAAACTGTAACTGTGAATAACCAAATTTTCATTTTTTAAAAGAAATTTTATCTTTTTTCACAGAAAAGTACAGTTAAAATACATTTGCAAATGTATCGTAATTTCACAAATTTCTTTTCTACTTGTGAGATTAAACTGTTAATTTAAAGTTTAATACTGTAAAAAAAAAAAAAAAAATAAAATGAGATAAAATTACTGACAATTAACGGTAACAGAAGTATTAGTTCTGTCAGTTGAACCAGACTTGTTTGTTATTTGACAAATATCTTGTGTAATTACAGGAGGTTTCACAACAGAAATGTTGAATAAATGTATTTTTGTGAATGTATAACATGTATAAGCACTGATAAACTGTCCAAATACAGTTTTTATCAGTGGATAGGACAACTGAGTCTCACTGAAAATTATTTATTAATATATTTATAGGGAATTGGATTGTTTTAATACATGAAAATATTCTTTATTAAACATTAAAAAGTAAGAAAAAAAAAACTAAATCTCATGTAAAGTTAGGGCAAAAAACTGTATTTTAATGATGGAAAATTGCCGTATTTTTATGAGATGGTTATTTTCCATTATTTAACGGTATTTTTTCGGCACCCCTGCTGCCAGAATAATACTGTTTTTTTTTACTTTTTTTTTTTTTTTTGTCTGTGTCTGATGTTAAAATAGTGACACTCCTGTTGTTTCAGTGCGAGTCCATCCTTTTCAGCTCTACAGACCAGATCCCACTGTGGCCTCATTAGTCCTGCAGAGAACAGACAGTCGGATGTTTCTTAAGTAGGATTTATTTGGAGAAGTCCAGCGCCGTGGTTCTCACCTCTGCTGCCTTTTGTCTTTTAACACATTCAGTTTAGTTACAAAGCTTCTGCTACACAAAGGAAAACACACAACAGAAGATTCATTGGTGTCCATTTAGGCCCAATCCCAATTCACCCCTTAGCCCCTCCCCCTTCGCCCCTCCCCCTCGGCCCTTGCACTTGGCACTACCCCTTAAAACGGAGTTGCGAGGCGTAGGGGTTGAAACACTCCCCTATGACATGAGACAACCCTTGAAAACCTGTTACGTCATCATGAGTCATCGATGCCGCTGTTAACAGATGCGACAGCCAAGGTAATTATCGTTAACGAAAACTAACAAAATGACGAAAACTAGAATTGAAAAAACATTTCCGTTAACTGAAATAAAGACTATAATTAAAAGAAAAAAATGCTAACTAACTGAAACTGTATTGTGTGTTTACAAAACTAACTAAAACGGATAAAAACTGCGGCTAAAATTCCCTTCGTTTTCGTCTTTGTCAGTGTTGGACGGATACAAAATCGATTTATTTTGCTCAAGCAGTTTTAGCTAGCGGCACCGTACGACACTTTTTGCTCCGTCACTTGTGTTCACTGTGGTTTCCAGTCGTCTTCTGGTCCCCACTCTACCTGGAAACATGGAGACTAAAGCAGCAGAGTCCTGTCTGGGATTGATTTGAATACGACGACAAAGAAGAGAAAAGACATGACAAAACTAAAATTAATACCAAAACTAAACTAAAATTAAGCATTTAGAAAATAATGAAAACTAATAAAAACTAGTAAACCTGCTCTAAAAACAAATTAAAACGAACTGAATTAGAGAAAAAAAAGTCAAAACTAAATAAAACTAACTTTACTTGGACGTCAAACAATCGCCCTGTTTTTAATAAAGTCCATTTCTTTCATGCATAATGTGACAGAGGAGCCTTTAAAACCCACCATCAGTTGACCTGTAATTTTTTCTGATTCATTTATTAAGTTTCTTAACATACACAGGTGTCAAACATGCGGCCCGGGGGCCAAATCCGGCCCACCAAAGGGTCCAGTCCGGCCTTTGGGATGAATTTGTGAAATGCAAAAATAACACTGAAGATATGAACGATCCTTTTAGTTCAGGTTCCACATTCAGACCAGTTCAGTCTGCAGTGGACAGGACCAGTCAAATACTATCAGAATAACAGAGGAATAATGACAACTCCACGTTTCTCTTTGTAAATGTAAATATTTTCATGTATTTACACTAAAACAAAGTATAATTTTGCAAAAAATGTGAATAACCTGAACAAATATGAACAACCTGAAATGTCTTAAGTACAATTAAGTAAGTACAGTTTTATCAACATTCTGTCTGTTACTAAATGTTTTGTGTGTTTGCAGATCCACTGTGATCTGTAAGTTCTAATGTACATGTGGAAATGATAAACTGAGGCAGAATAGTGTTAAAATTACACTGATTTTTTCAGTTTGTTCATGTTATTCACATTGTTTGAACGGATAGTCTGTAGATGCAAACCTTTATATAACGTAAATTTGTGTTTTTTGCTCTATAACATAGGGAAAAGTTTGGAGTTGACATTATTTCTATATTACTCTGTTATTATTTTACTGGTTGGGCCCACTGCAGATCAAATTTAGCTGAATGTGGAACTGAACTAACATGAGTTTGACAGCCCTGTTGACATGGTGTCACATGTTAACATCTAAATGCAGTAGTTCAGGGTGTGACTGTGTGTCTACGCTGAAACAAAGCCTTTGTTTAGCAGCGACATAAACCCTATACGTGACTATAATGTACTGTATAACACTCCCTATAATATACTGCATATTCTGCTCTGATATTAAATTGCGAGACGTAAAATCCTCTCCTGACTTCCTTGCCTTTCAGCGTGAACTAAATTGACTCCTGTTTCATAACAATTCATCTGGCAGACATACAGAATGCACGCTCTGTATTCTCGCTCAGATTTCCCCGTGCGTCGCCGCCCAGAAATCTTCCCTTAAACTGCACATTGCATATTCATCAGCCAGAATTCGCCTTCATCTCTCAGGAATATGTGGTAGTTTTAATGCACTCGCTCCTTCCAGCTGCTCAGTCTTGCACCGGCTCAAAACACGAGGCTTTTTTTTTTTTTTTATGTGTGCGGCGCCGTGCCCTCTGCTCTCCGCATGTTAATTCACCAAGGTCATGGAAAGTCCGAAGCATGTGCTGTTTGGATCCCGCCGTCCTCCGACAAGGATGGCCATCCTTATTAGGGAAAGCACCGGGCCGGCGATCATGTGGTGATTAATATTCATAAGGAGGGAAAAAAGGAGCTGCTCCCACTGCCTGGCAGCTCTTTTACCTGATCCTACATGGGTTTTATGTAAATGCTTTTTTACTTCTGTATACATTATTGAGATCAACTGGGAAACTTAGAGGACATATGCTCGCCTACAGATGTTGTTAAGGCTTAATGAGGATGGCGCTTAAGGTCTTTGCGGTCACGTGAGGTTTGTCTGCATGTAGTAAGGCCTTCAGAACATGTTATAGTCTGATTCAACTAGAGCTGGAACGATTAATAGAATCAAAGTGATCCAAAAAAAATCATTCAACCACAGTTCTCCTGAATCAAAGCTTTGTTTCCTTCATTTCTCTGCTGTTAAACCACAGGTGTCAAACATGCGGCCCGGGGGCCAAATCCGGCCCGCCAAAGAGTCCAGTCCAGCCCACGTTTTATTAATTTCATTCACACTTCATATCATATCCGTCTTATATTCATGTTTTGTTGTTTTTCTATCGTTAATTACACTGGGTTGCAAAAAATGTTTTTTCCAAGTTGTCTCGGTTTTTTCAACTGAATTCGGACCATTTTGCACCGCTAAATCCAAAAATGACATCTGTTTTTTGCAATCAGGTCAGGTTTTTTTTTGCTAATTTGATTTTGAAAAATTTGATCTTCTCACAAAATATAATAATTTATACCAAAATCAGATTGGTAAGCACACTTTATGAAACTTGTGACTTGATTCCTGTTAGGTACAATGGTGTATTCAGCGCAGATGGAGCAGAATACGTCAGGCTTATTTTTGCCAGATCTTCTAGTCGAAGCCATTTCATTCACCTGTAATATTAAAAAAAACATTCATCATAAATTGGCAAAAGTAAAATCTTCAGAACTCGTTTATTGCAAGAAATATGAAAGAATTTTGTATCATATGATGTGAAAATGCCCATAAATGTAAGCAAAAATGTTCAAAAGCCAATATGTAGCATAGTTCAGAAAGTTGACCTGATTGAGTAAATGAATGTGATTTTTGGATTCAGCACCAAAATGATCCTAAATCAGCTCAAACAACTGAAACAATACATTTGTTGTTGACCAGTGTTATCTGTATATATGAGATGTTACTCATTCACCAGAGAAATTCAGGTCATATCTAAGGTCTTTTTTTGTTTTGTTTTTTTTAATATATTAATGTACAAATACTACATGTAGCCCCTTTAATAGTGTGTTTTCTATACTTCTAAACCATATTTTTGTATATTTATTTATTAAATTAAATAGTTTTGAACAGTCGCTTCAGTGAGAACATTTTATTAATGTGATTTATCTAAACCACAGGTGTCAAACATGCGGCCTGGGGCCCAAATCCGGCCCGCCAAAGGGTCCAGTGAGATGAATTTGTGAAATGCAAAAATGACACTGAAGATATTAACAATCCTTTTAGTTCAGGTTCCACATTCAGACCAATTCAATCTGCAGTGGGCAGGACCAGTCAAATACTATCAGAATAACAGAGAAATAATGACAACTGACAGTGTTTCTGTTTGTAAATGTAAATATTTTCATGTATTTACACTAAAACAAAGTATAATTTCACAAAAAAAATGTGAATAACCTGAACAAATATGAACAACCTGAAATGTCTTAAGAAAAGTAAGTGCAGTTTTAACAAGTCTGTCTGTTCTTAAATGTTTTGTGTGTTTGTAGATTCACTGTGATCTGTAAGTTCTAATGTACATGTGGAAATGATAAACTGAGGCAGAATAGTGTTAAAATTACACTGATTTTTTCCCTTTGTTCATGTTATTCTCATCTTTTGAGAGGATAGTTTGTAGATGTAAACCTTTACATAATGTAAATTTACTTTTTCACTCTGAAACAAAGAGAAAAGTTTGGAGTTGACATTATTTATGTATTATTATGTTATATTGTTACACGTGATATATTATTTTACTGGTTCAGCCCACTTCAGATCAAATATAGCTGAATGTGGAACTGAACTAAAATGAGTTTGACACCCCTGTGTTAAACATTGGTTCCACTGTTGTGTTTCACACGGACGCTTATTGTGACGCACAAAGAAGCTTCAGTTCAGGAAAACTGCAAGAGAATATTTCCCTTCAATCAATTGAAGTCGATTAATCGAAGCAGAAATTTTAGCATTCGCTTCAAGCACCTAATCGATTAATCGTCTGCAGCTCTAGATTCGATACTCTTTAAGTCACAGGTGTCAAACATGCGGCCCACAGGCCAAAAAGGGCCCACTAAAGGATCCAATGTGGCCTGTGGGATGAATTTGTGAAATGCAAAATTTACACTGAAGTTATTAATGATCAATGTTAAAATCATTTTAGGTCATTTCAACCTAAAGTGGGTCAGACCAGTAAAATACTATCAAAATAACCTATAAGTAAAGAAAACCACAAATTTCTCTTGTTGTTTTAGTGTCAAAAAGGTAAAAATTACACAAATATTTACATTTACAGACTAGCCTTTTACAAAAAAAATGTGAACAACCTGAAATGTTTTAAGAGAAGTATGTGAAATTGTACCAACATTCTGCCTTTGACTAAATGTTTTGTGTATTTGTAGATCCACTGTGATCTTTAAGCTGTCATGTACATGTGGAAATGATAAACTACAGCGTAATATTCTTAAAATTGCACTTAATTTTCTTAAGATTTTCCAGGTTGTTCATATTTGTTCGTGTTATGTTTGAGTACAGTTTGTAGATGTAAACATTTTCATTACGGAATTTGACTTTTTTCACTCAAAAATATAAGAAAAAACTTTGGAGTTGATATTATTTATCAGTTCTTAACCTGTTATTTATATTATTTTACTGGTCCGGCCCACTTTAGATCAGATTAGTCTGTATGTGGAACTGAACTAACATGAGTTTGGCAGCCCCGCTTTAAGTGATATTTTGTTGTGAAAAAATTTTACTGCCGCAGATGGGAGATGTCTTTGGTCCCTTTTGGAATTCTTCCACACTATATTTCAGAAAAACTTATATCTTTATAGCTTCGTCTAGCGCCGTTGAATAAATGCACACAGAGTCAAAGCAAAAGTCGGAGATGGAGCAGAATCTGAGCCACATGAAGTGTTTATTCTTACAAAAACAAACACCGAGTTGACATCTGCAGAAGCAACCGACTTTTTCGCCCCAGGAGAGCATTTTTATATTATCAGAAGTAGGTTGGGTTTTTTATCATATTTTGAACATTAATCTAGACACATTGGAAACCCCCCTTTTTAGCTTGTCTCCGATAGGGTACAGTTTTCTTGGTGTCTGTCAGGATTGGTCAGAGAATATACATATGCAGCTAATTCCCAGTATTAATGTATCATATATTAATATTAAACTTTTTCCCAAAAAATGTAAACTATTTCCCAGAATGTCCAAAATTTTCACTCACATGTACTTCTCTTCTACACCATGTTTGCCGAAACTTTCCATGAGCTCACATGCTCTTTCGTCCCGCCCCATTTTATAACTTTCCACAACTTCATGTGTTCATTCTTTCGAAGGTCTCCCAGGAAAAAACAGTCAGCTACTCTGGTACAATCCACACATTACACCAAGAAGAACTTCAGGCATACAAATGAATACAGGTTAAATACTTTTTGAACACAGGTTAAATACTTTTGAATACAAACTGATACTTTTGATTAAAATACTGATTTTTTGACACCACAGTTTCACTCAGGTAGGTTGATTTTACATGTATGCAGTTAAATATGTGTGTCCAAAAAGTTCTCATTTAGGGTTTTCCCTTTTGTTAGCCACAGATCCAGGGTCATTTAAGGGTAAATTAACACTTAACCCTTTATAGGGCACTCATAGAAATACTCTGAAGTTCAACATTTCAACCTTAGTGTGTTACTGGAGATAACAAGACTTTATTACTTTTGTGGAATTTTGCTAAAATTTTTATTGTCATGCAGAAAATCAAGGTCAGTGAAGTTACCATATTTGGTTTCTAACTCACAGGTGGCAAAAAAAAGAAAAATCCAACAAGTATATATAAAAAATACAAGAAAAACATATGTAATGTGAAAGAAACATGTATTTTAGAGCAGTGGTTCTCAATCTTTCTGTTGACCCCCCCCCCCCCCACACACACACACACACACACACACACACACACACACACATTGTAACAGTGTTGCAATTATAACTTTTATTGAAAGAAACATCAATATTGTAACAATACTTTTTGCTTTTTCCTGAATATTTTTTGTTTAAATTAAAACTAACTTAGATTTTTGCGTGAATAATACAAATAAACTCAACCAGACTGCTCCCAGACAATATTTTTCCAAATAAAAATAGGAAACGATTATCTACAACTATGGCGATAAAGTTTCTTTTCTTAGAACAACAAACAAATTTTGTTAACAAAGATGAACATTTGAACAGTATCAGTGGGTCAGTGAGTCCGTTTATGTTGCACATCTCAGACCATTACAGTCCAAACTGGTCCAAACACAAACGTCCCATGTGTCTTTTCCAGTGCCTGTCTGTTCTCCAAACCTAAACTCTTTGTCTGGTCCAGGGACAGATCACCACGGCAGTAGACTGGTCTGGTGTACGTCCATAAAATGAGTCCAGAGTGTTCCAACACTGAAACATTAGTTCCACCTGATACAGGTTCTAATCTGAAGAGGAAAAAAAAACAAAAAAACACCCACGAGTGATGCCATGCCCCCCCGGCAAGACTTTTTACATTCGAACATGACTTTTAGAACCTCAGACCAACATCAGTGCTGGTCCAGACCCCTGTCCACATCCACATGTCCCTTTGAACATCATTCCTTACATTAGTTCCATTACTGCATGGAACCGAACAAAGCACAGGTGGACCTGACAGACCCTGGAGACCCCTGGAGACCACAGTGGACCTGACAGACCCTGGAGACCACAGTGGACCTGACAGACCCTGGAGACCACAGTGGACCTGACAGACCCTGGAGACCACAGTGGACCTGACAGACCCTGGAGACCACAGTGGACCTGACAGACCCTGGAGACCACAGTGGACCTGACTGACCCTGGAGACCACATTGGACCAGACAGACCCTGGAGACCACAGTGGACCTGACAGACCCTGGAGACCACAGTGGACCTGACTGACCCTGGAGACCACATTGGACCTGACTGACCCTGGAGACCACAGTGGACCTGACAGACCCTGGAGACCACAGTGGACCTGACAGACCCTGGAGACCACAGTGGACCTGACAGACCCTGGAGACCACAGTGGACCTGACAGACCCTGGAGACCACAGTGGACCTGACAGACCCTGGAGACCACAGTGGACCTGACTGACCCTGGAGACCACAGTGGACCTGACAGACCCTGGAGACCACAGTGGACCTGAGATCGTTGACTCACTGTCCTCACTGGAACTGTTGCTGTCACTGTCTTGTAATGCATGCGGAATGACCAAAAATAGTCACTTGCCTGATAAAAGGTTAATACCTGGTCCTGTCTTGGGGTCACTTTCACTGGGGTTAAAAACTGCCCCAGTTCCACAATCAGAACAATTCAATCTGAAATGGACCAGACCAGTTAAATGCAATCATAATAACCTATAAATACTGACGACTCCAAATTCTTCTCGTTTTAGTGTGTAAAAAAAAAAAAGTTAAATGACATGAAAATCTTGACATTTACAAACTATCCTTTAACAAAAAATGTAAATAACCTGAAAAATATAGACAACCTGAAATGTCTAAAGAGAATTAAGTGTACTTTTACCAACATTTTGTGAATGTTTCTCAAATGGTCCTCATTTTTGTGCATGTTTTGTTCGTTTATTTTGCTCATATTTGTAATTTTTTTTTGTTTTTTTTCAAATTTCTGTTCATGTTTCTCAAATTTTTGTCCATTTTTGACATTATTTATAAGTTATTATGTTATTGTTTTACTTGCCTGACCCATTTCAGATGAACTGAAATGAGTTGGACACCCCTGTTGTTGTCACTGTCTTGTAATCTGTGCAGAAATAACCAAAAATAGTCACTTGCCCAGTAAAGGTTTAAAGACCTAGAACTATTTTTGTACCAGCTTCTAAATGACTTTTTTCTACATTTAACCTCCCCTAGAAGTGATTCATCGCCATTTATTCTAATATTGTCTTCTGCAGAATCAGTCATTTTCCTATTTTGGATTTACTGATCATGTGGATGTTCATTAAAGCTCAAAGTAAATCAAATAAATCAGAGTACAAAGCTGATTATTAAAGCTGTCAGGAACATGTTGTGTAGTAAAGGCTGATATTTTCCTCTGACTTGTGTGAGTTTTAGTCGGTGTTGCTACTCGATGACTCGCTCTGAAACAGTTGTGGTGATTGGACTCTAACGTTGATGGAGAAACATGAATATTAATCTGGGACACAGATTGCTCAGGGAGCTGCTGTCAGAGGTGAAGCCATTCCCAAAATTGGGATTTGCATATCACATAAGAAAAAAAAAAAAGAAATATAGTCTGGAGGTTATTGGAGGAACGCACGGTGAACTGCAAATCATGGAGGGAGTGTGTATGAGCGCAGGTCTATTCAAATATTAACACGCCATCTCAATAGCTATCTTAATTGCATGAAAAGTCTCACGCTGGCTTTTAATAAGACATTCATATCTGAAATGGATGGTAATGGCCTGGAGGCGCGGCGCTGACAACCTCAACCTGCAGTGGCTTCATCTACTCAACGTCTACATTTCTCCTGCATGATTCAGAGCCTTTGATGACTGAACATTTATACAGAATATTTGTATTCACATGGGTTTAAAGGTGTGACTGAATTGTGTTATCGTCACATTGAATCTGGAAATAATCCACTGTGTAAAGCAGGGGTTTCAAACTCATTTCAGTTCAGTTCCACGCTCAGACTAATCTGATCTGCAGTGGGCCGGACCAGTCAAATAATATAAATAATAGGATAAGAACTGAGAAATAATGTCAACTCCAAAGTTTTCTCTGTTTTTGAGTGAAAAAAGTCAAATTCCACAATGAAAATGTTTATACCTACGAACCGTACTTGAACATAACATGAACAAAAATGAACAACCTGAAAATTCTGAAGAAAAAAAGTGCAATGTTTACAATATTACACCTAAGTTGATCATTTATACATGTGCATCACAACTAACAGATTTAGTAACAGGCAGAATATTGTTAAAATTCCATGTTAAACTTCTCCTAAGACGTTTCAGATTGTTCATATTTGTTCAGGATATTGATATTTTTTGTAAAGGGATAGTCTGTAAACGTAACTTTTTTTTCTAATTTTACTTGTGCCAAAGGTTTCAGTTTATGTTTTCAAAACTTTGTAAACAAGCAACACATATTTAACTGTAATATGTAACAAATAAAAAAAATTTGAAGTGAATTTTGTGTGAAAAATATGAAGTGACAAGTGCCCTCTTTCATTGATAAGAAAAATCAATAAATTGGTTATTTATTAATAAATGAACCTTTTATCAACAAAAAATAACTACTTAGATACTCAAATAAACTAATTTTAAATCATATAAAACAGAACTGTTGTTAAAATGTTACCAAAACTTAAACATGATGATTGACAATAAAACTGTTATATGAATGTTTTTATTGTGTTTTATATTTCAGCATTAATTCTCATTAATTATTTTGTTTTCGGTACATGATGACTTATTTAATGTATTTTTCTCCAAAAAAATTTCAAGTACCCCTGGGGGTAAGCCGGTTCTTTTTGAGAACCGAATCCCAGTAGCTCGATTCCTTCAAATCATTTGCCTTCCTGCTTCACGATTCTGCTTAGTGATTCCACCTTCACTGTGCATGTGTGATGATGTCACACATATGCTGCATTGTTTCGGTCAGAACGTAGACAGCATGGTGTTGAGGGAGAAACGGTCCAAACAGACCACACCAGGTCCAAACAGACCACACCAGGTCCAAACAGACCACACCAGGTCTAAACAGACCACACCAGGTCCAAACAGACCACACCAGGTCTAAACAGACCACACCAGGTCTAAACAGACCACACCAGGTCCAAACAGACCACACCAGGTCCAAACAGACCACACCAGGTCCAAACAGACCACACCAGGTCTAAACAGACCACACCAGGTCCAAACAGACCACACCAGGTCTAAACAGACCACACCAGGTCCAAACAGACCACACCAGGTCTAAACAGACCACACCAGGTCTAAACAGACCACACCAGGTCCAAACAGACCACACCAGGTCCAAACAGACCACACCAGGTCTAAACAGACCACACCAGGTCCAAACAGACCACACCAGGTCTAAACAGACCACACCAGGTCCAAACAGACCACACCAGGTCCAAACAGACCACACCAGGTCCACTGGAACACTGTCAGATCTTCCATTTCTTCTAAAGGGTGGAATCCCTCCAATCTGCTCCAACATTTGTCCACATGTGATTCATTTGATGTACTACTTAGCAGCGCTTGTGAATGTATCGGCAGAGTGAACACCAGGTCGTCATCTGGGCCCAGTTCTGGTTCCGGTTTGGGCAACAAACGTCGTACCCCCTCAAATACAAGTTTCTGAAGGTAGAGGAAAGGAAATGAGGAGCACAACAACAGGAGACGAGCAGAGTCGAACCGGTAATAGAGGAATTAGTAAAGTGTCTTCAGTTTCACTTTCACTGTATTATTTGTTCATACTGTATCTGTTCTATTTTCTGTGCAGATGGAAATATAAAAGACAGTTCATGCAAACACACCTGTTTGTACTCTCTTATTCCTTCACCCAATGAGAATCGATAAGAGAATCAATAAGGAATCGGATCAATAGGCAAAATCAATAATGGAATCAGAATCGTTCAATTCTTATCGATTCCCATCCCTAGTTCTATCCAAGTATTAGAAGAATTACCAAGAACCTACTTGAACTCCTCTTCCAGACTGTTCTGGTGGACGGTGCCAAATCTATCGACAACACTGGAACAGAGTTAACGAAGTGTGGAGATCAGTCCAGATACGCGGCTCTATCAGCTGATTAATCAAATTATTATTCATTATTATATCGGTCGACCTCTAGGTGACACACATGCTCTTTTCGCTCCATCACTGCTGATCTTCTGCTACATCAGCAGTTGTAAAACCCAGCGGCCGGTTCTTGTGCACAGTTGGATGGAGTATGTGGTTTTCTCCTGGAAGCAGCAGGCCTGATATCCCAGTTGTAAAGAGGTCACAAACACGCAGCCCTGTTATCTGCATATGTTTGTGGATGACTGTTTAGATAAGAGCCCCCCCCGCCCATCTCTGCGTCCCACCGAGTCTCCTTATTAAAATGCTGAATGGAGCCCAGGAACACGCCTCTGCTCTGTCACATGCAGCCTTTGAATTCCATATGCACCAGCGGGTCATCTCTCTTGGCCTGTTCCTCTGGGTAATATGAAATAAAATACAAAGAGATAGCGTTTGGCCTCCTCTCCTCATAACAACATTTGCTTTTTTTCTCCTCACAGAAAAGCCTTTTATTTTCACAGGGGTTTGATCCATTGTTAGCCCATTGTTGTGTGCAGCACACAGGGAATGCCTCTGTGCAATTGCAGAGTCATTTTCATGATGGATTCTGTTTGTGTTCGTGTTAATGCTCAGGGCGAGAAATTATTGGTTTTCAAGTCTCAACCAAAAACACCCTTTGTGAGCAGAGGAATATTTTTATGTTATATAGTCTAAGTTCACACAAAAGGGGATTTAATACACGCTAGAAACCATTAGGTCCATTGTGAGAATTTAGTTCAGATACTTGTGCAGAGTCTTTATTTGACTGTATTTTATCCTGCTGTGTTCAGGTGTGGCTACAGAAGTGGAATATTCTCATTTTGTACGATCCGGGTGACTCTCACATTAATTTTGTGGTACACAGGTGTCAAACATGCGGCCCGGGGGCCAAATCCGGCCCGCCAAAGGGTCCAATCTGGTAGTCAAGTTGCCACTCTTATACTTCCATAACAGACCCTGCGATGCTAATACCAGTAAACTTTTTAAATGGAAATGTTACATATGGTTAGTAGAGTAGTAAATTAACTTGGTTGCTAATAGTAGAACCTTGAGCATTTCTCAGAATTCAAGATGGCGTCCTCCGCCATCTTGAATTTTCATCAATTTTCAACTTTTGTTCTCGTTGACAAAGAAAGTCGTGTAATATATCGTTTTGTAGGTTTTCCAGGATGGGGAGTCCATTTCTCAAGTAATTTTTTTGGATACAGGTCAAATCAGAGGTCAAATCAAAGGTCAAACGTTGCATTTGATTTGGAAAAAAACACAATGTTGCATGGCCTGCGTATTTATTCTGCATATTTGTACACCTGTTTGTATGTACGCTTGTCTGGTTGTGCTATAACACTAATAACTAATTAAGCACTTGCATTTGCATTAAGAAAAATATTGTATGGATATTATAGAGAGGCCTATATTTATTTGGCGGAGGACACCATCTTGAATTCTGAGAAATGCTCAAGGTTGCACAATTAGCAACCAAGTTAATTTAGCTCTACTAACCATAAGTGACACATTTCCATTAAAAAAAGTTTACTGGTATTAGCATTGCAGGGTCAAAATCATGGCAACTTGACTATGGCCCACGGGATGAATTTTTGAAAAACTGCAAAAAATTACACTGAAGATATTAACAATCAATGGTGTCAAAATCATTTTAATTCAGGTTCCACATACAGACACATACAGTCCAATTAGATTTGAAGTGGGTCAGAACCAGTAAAATATCATCAGAATAACCTATAAATAATGGCAAACCCACATTTTCTTTGTTTTTTGGTGTAAAAAAGTAAAATTACATGAAAATATTTACATTACCAAACTATACATTTTCAAAAAATGTGAATAACCTGAACAAATATGAACAAACGGAAATGTCTGAAGAAAAGTAAATGCAATTGTACCAATATTCTGCCTGTTATTAAATGTTTTGTGTGATTGTAATGCACATGTGTAAATGATAAACTGAGGCAGAATATTGTTCAAATTGCACTTGTTTTTCTGAAGACAATTCAAGTTGTTCATGTTATTCAGATTTTTAAGGAAACTTTGTCGATGTAAACCTGATCAGAATAGAATTTTACTTTTTTTACTGTTATTATTTTACTGGTCCGGCCCACTGCAGATCATATTAGGCTGTATGTGGAACTGAACTGAAATGAGTTTGACAGCCCTGCTCTAAGTTCACACAAAAGGGCATTTAATACACACTAGAAACCATTAGGTCCATTGTGAGAATTTAGTTCAGATACTTGTGCAGAGTTCTGGCCGTGCCGTCTTTATTTGACTGTATTTTATCCTGCTGTGTTCAGGTGTGGCTACAGAAGTGGAATATTCTCATTTTGTACGATCCGGGTGACTCTCATTTTAATTTTGTAGGAGCTTCCAGGTCCAATCAGGTCTGAGTTGTCATATTAAAATATAAAGTGTGCCGATGATTCACTCCTCCGACATCTTCACTGAGTCCCAGGAACAAAACTGCCGCCATAAAACCTGCCCTTGTCCGTTAACAGAGTTTGCACGGCTCGGTTTATTTCTGTCTTCAGCTATTTTCATCTCAATCAAATGAGAATAACATGAAACTGTTTATATCCACAGTAAAACGAAGGAGTGACTTTGTGAAAGACAGACCTGACATTTATAGGAAACACTGTAGTATTGTCTGTGATGTTTGCAGCTGCACATATCCATATTTAGACTGTAATTAACATGATTTACAGAGTAGAACATGATCTGTTTAGTGCTTATGACTGTATGATACGACCTACTCTGTGATTAGAACCAGTCCAGTCCTTTGCACTAGTTCAGTGTTTTTCAACCTTGGGGTCAGGACGAGGGCTGTAAGAAACAATCAGTTCTGCAAAATGTTGCAATATCTGCAATATTTCATTTCACAATACTGTATCGATATTTACCTCCAACAGGAGGTATTGTGATCACTTTGCTTTGTGTGTTTGTTTGTTTGCCAGCAAGATAACTCAAAAAGTTATGGACGGATTTTCAAGAAATTTTCAGGAAATGTTGATACTGGCACAAGGAAGACATGATTAAATTTTGGTGGTGATCGGGGGGGCAGATCTGTCTTGGGGGAGGTCTGTGCTCTCTAAGTGCTTTTCTTGTTTTAGGTATTTATTCAAATGCAGATATGGCAGAGTTTCATTTTTGTTTTTTGTTTTTCTTTTCTGTTTATATTTTATTTATTATTATTTAACACTGTTTTATTTAATAATGTCAGTTCATTTGTTGGGATTGTACAAATATAATGTTCTGTTTGAGTTTTAACACAGGAAAGTTTTGTGATAACGCATTAGATCCTGTTCTGATCCAATAAAAATGTGTTTAGTATTTGTGTAGATTTCTGTTCTATTTTGTTCTGTTCTACTCTATTCTATTTTGTTCTATTCTACTCTATTTTGTTCTGTTCTACTCTACTCTACTCTGTTCTATTCTATTCTATTTTATTTTGTTCTGTTCTACTCTACTCTGTTCTATTCTATTTTGTTCTGTTCTACTCTATTTTGTTCTGTTCTACTCTACTCTACTCTGTTCTATTCTATTCTATTTTATTTTGTTCTGTTCTACTCTACTCTGTTCTATTCTATTTTGTTCTGTTCTACTCTATTCTATTCTATTTTATTCTGTTCTATTCTATTCTATTTTGTTCTGTTCTATTCTATTTTGTTCTGTTCTGTTCTACTCATTCTATTCTGTTCTTTTCTATTCTATTTTGTTCTATGCTATTCTATTCTATTTTGTTCTATTCTATTCTATTTTTTTCTGTTCTACTCTGTTCTATTTTGTTCCGTTCTGTTGTATTCTATTTTGTTCTGTTCTACTCTATTCTTTTCTATTCTATTCCATTTTGTTCTATTCTGTTCTATTCTATTGCATTCTATTGTATTCTATTCTATTCCATTTTGTTCTATTCTGTTCTATTCTATTCTATTCTATTCTATTCTATTCTATACTATTCTATTCTATTCCATTTTGTTCTATTCTGTTCTATTCTATTCTATTCTATTCTATTCTGTTCTATTCTATTCCATTTTGTTCTATTCTGTTCTATTCTTTTCTATTCTATTCCATTTTGTTCTATTCAATTCTGTTCTGTTCTGTTCTATTCCATTCTACTCTACTCTGTTCGTAGACTGTAGCTGATCTCTGTTCCTGCTGGGCTGTGTACATCAGCAGGCCTTCATGGAATAACGTCAACACCAGCTGATGCTAAACTTGGATGGTTTCTGGTCACATGTTTTGCTAAATTCCAGCTTCCATTCTTTCCTTCTGGGTTTTTGTCCACTACTCATGATATTAACCGACCCAGTGTAGTTTATTCAGCTTCCTGTCAGCGGAGGAGATCATACGAACGACGTAGAAATCCATAAGGACCGTCCTGGTGTCTGTTTTGAACTCATACTCTGTGCATTCGCAGCTTCTCTTCGACCATAATAAAAACGCGCTGGAGTTGAACGCGGCGGTGACACTGAGACGTAGCGACGGGCGCAGACGAACAGTGGAGGTGACATGTTTAGTCCATATCAGGACTCTTCTACGAGACCTTTTCAGTGTGTATCAGCAGAGCCACAGACACAGCTCATTAGTCTGGATTATGGAGCTTCGCCCGTCCCTCCTCTGATGTAATACGACTGCAAAAGGGTGCGTCCATGAAACTGGAACGTTTTGGTACCTGGCACTTTCCCTGCTTTTAGACCCTATAATAAAAGAGAAATTTAGACATATTTCCCCCAGGATGGACCTAATGATGACCTCAGATAAAAGCAAACAAATTTTGCTCTTATTCGGAGCCATCCCAAAATGAAGGAGTTTTTAATCAAATTCTGGGGCCAAAAATAGGACCAAAATTTATATATATATGAGAGAGAGAGAGAAAAAAAAATCAGGGCTGTCAAACTCATGTTAGTTCAGTTCCACCTTCAGCTAAATCTGATCTGCAGTGGGCTGAACCAGTAAAATAATAACAGAATAATATATAAATAATGTCAACTCCAAACTCTTCTCCCTTTTAGAGTGAAAAAAGTAGATTTATTTTATGAAAAGGTTTACATCTACAAACTATCCTTTCAAAAGATGTGAATAACATGAACAAACTGAAAAAATCAGTGTAATTTTAACACTATTCTGCCTCAGTTTATCATTTCCACATGTACATTAGAACTGACAGATCACAGTGGATCTACGAATACATAAAACATTTAGAAACAGGCAGAATATTGTAAAAATTGTACTTACTTCTCTTTAGACATTTCAGGTTGTTCATATTTGTTCAGGTTATTCACATTTTTTTGCAAAATGATTCATTGTTTTAGTGTAAATACATGAAAATATTTACATTTACAAAGAGAAAAATTTGGAGTTGTCATTACTTCTCTGTTATTCTGATAGTATTTTACTGGTCTGACCCACTTTAGATTGAATTGGTCTGAATGTGGAACCTGAACTAAATGGATTGTTCATATCTTCAGTGTAATTTTTGCGTTTCACAAATTCATCCCAGGGCCGGACTGGACCCTTTGGCGGTTCTGGATTTGGCCCCCGGGCCGCATGTTTGACACCTGTGGTCTAATAAGAGAAATGTAGACATTTTTCCCCCCAGGATGGACCTAATGATGACCTCAGATAAATGCAAAAAAATTATACTCTCATTCTGAGCCATCCCAAAATGAATGAGTTTTTAATCAAATATCGGGGCCAAAAATAGGACCAAAATTGGGACATAAAAAGGTACCTAGGTGTCAGCGCATTAGATCTGAAAACATGGCTGGAAATGGTCTTGTATAGTGCTATAAATAAAGAGACTGTGTTTAATTTGATGATCCTACTGGTTTTTCTAATCCAGACATGTGAGTTTTTCATGAATCTCAGTCTCATTCCAGATTTCGTATGTAACCCATTGTGTCCACTTGTGTTACATGCAGAACCTGCCCAGTTAAACACATATAAATTGTGGTTTTTCTAATCCAGACATGTGGGTCGGACCAAAATTGGGACAGGAAAAACTATAGGTGTCAGCACATTAGATCTGAAACCATGGCTGGAAATCACAGGTCCAGCCCATGGGAGGAATTTGTGAAAAATTGCAAAAAAAATTACACTAGAGATATTAACAATCAATGGTTTCAAAATCATTTTAATTCAGGCTCCACATACACACACATACAGTCCGATTAGATTTGAAGTAGGTCAGAACCAGTAAAATATGATCTGAATAACCTATAAATAATGACAACCCCACATTTCCTCTGTTTTTTCGGTGTAAAAAAGTAAAATTACTTGAAAATGTTTTCATTACCAAACTATACTTTTACAAAAAACATGAATAACCTGAACAAATATGAACAAACGGAAATATCTTAAGAAAAGTAAATGTAATTTGACCAATATTCTGCCTGTTACTAAATGTTTTGTGTGATTGTAATGCACATGTGTAAATGATAAACTGATAAAACAAGGCAGAATTTTGTTCAAATTGTACTTGTTTTTCTGAAGACAATTCCAGTTCTTCATATTATTCAGATTTTTAAGGAAACTTTGTAGATGTAAACCTGATCAGAATAGAATTTGACTTTTTTTACTGTTCTTATTTCACTGGTTCGGCCCACTGCAGATCAAACTGGGCTGAATGTGGAGCTGAATTAACATGAGTTTGACACTCCCTTCTGTAAATGGTCTTGTTAAATGTGTCGATCCTAGTGGTTTTTCTAATCCAGACATGTGGGTTTTTTCATGAATCTCAGTCTCATTCCAGGTTTTGTGTGTAGCCCATCATGTCCACTTGTGTTACATGCAGAACCTGCCCATTTAAACACATAAATCGCGAATGATTTTGCAACAGTGGCCATTTTTGTCAACACTCTGCCTTGAATAATTAGTTAAAATCCTAAAATGTACCTGTGAGAGAACAGAGATGTATGTATAAATAAATAAATAAATAGTACTGCGTAATTTTCGTGTCCTTTTGACTGTGTTACACACGGATTTTTGTATTAAATATATTGTAAAATAATATAAAAACGTGTTTTATCTGAAAAATAGTCCTGTTTTTAGTTACCAGTTTCATAGAAGCACCCAAATACAACACTGAAGGAATCCCAGTCCTTATTATAGTTACTCCCTGTCAAGACGTCTTCTTCATCCGTTAGTTCTCCATCCAGTGAATGTGTGGATGTTTCTTCCTTTTTCCACTTCAACCTGAGCATCTGTTGAGGTAAAAACAGAACACAACCCAGAGAGAGAGAAAATAAATAAATAAATAACACAAAGCTTTTCAGTTACTAGTGGTTTATAATTGCAATCAGTAAAGTGTTTTCTGAGTATTTTAAGCAAGATTAGCCAGAACAGATGGCTTTGCTGGCGTGCGCAACACGGTCTGTGGTGTAATATAAGTTTTTAATTTCAAAGTCGAGTGAACAGTTATGGAGCTCAAAGAAAATCCATATGCCAAGAAAATCACCCTGTGTACTGACAATTAGTCTTCAATGTGTCGGATAAACTTTTGAGAAGCTTCACAGACGCCATTGGCTCGGCGTAGGGGTTTTCTCTGCTTCTTAATTCACTTGGGAGGAATATTACATTTATCAGACAGTCCTCTGGTGGTGGAATAAAGTCCATCTGATTAAACTGAGATTAAACAGTTTTGTTTATGACGGAGGAGTGTACTGGAAAACACTTGTACCTGCGTGTTTCTGGACACGTTCGACTACAGTTGTGAGAATAAGTTTTGGTTTGTAAGTGGTTTAAGTTTTCACTTAACCTTTAAAGTCGGGTTCGTTAAAGTGCGCTTGTCTTTTGATTGAGTGAAGTATTTAATTCAAATATGAATGTCAAAACAGAAGAAAATAAAACACTGAAACACAAGACATATCATACATATTTAAAAAGGAGTGAAAAGATGTAAAACTTATAAACTCCCAATCCTTCTCCTTCTATACACTGTAAAACAAAAAAAATAAAATAAAAAAAGGTAATATTCCTGCAGCAGGGGTGCTGAAAAAATACTGTTAAATAACGGAAAATAACCATCTCATAAAAATATGATCATTTTCCATAATTAAAATACAGTTTTTTGCCCTAACTTTACATGAGATTTAGCTTTTTTTTTCTTTTTTTTTTTTTTTACTTTTTAATGTTTAATAAAGAATATGTACATGTATTAAAACAATCCAATTCCCTATAAATATATATATATAAATATATAAATAATTTTTAATGAGACTCAGTTGTCCAATCCACTGATAAAAACTGTATTTGGACAGTTTATCAGTGCTTATACATGTTATACATTCACAAAAATACATTTATTCAACATTTTTGTTGTGAAACCTCCTGTAATTACACAAGATATTTGTCAATTAACAAACAAGTCTGGTTCAACTGACAGAACAAATACTTCTGTGACCGTTAATTATCAGGAATTTTATCTCTTTTTTTTTTTTTTTTTTTTTTTTTTTTTTTTTTTTTTTTTTTTACAGTATTAAACTTTAAATTAACAGTTTAATCTCATAAATAGAAAAGAAATATTTGTGAAATTACGATACCTTTGGAAATGTATTTTAACTGTATATTTCTGTGACAAAAGATAAAATTTCTTTTAAAAAATGGAAATTTTGTGGTTATTCAGGTACAGTTTTTTCGTGTTCTTTTACATTTGACATGTAAAATCACAGTCTGTTTGTGTCATTTCATTGATATTTTCCTGTATCTTAAAAATACAGGAAAAATCCGTGAAATAAACAGTAAAAATTCTGTTAAATTACAGATTTTTTTTTACAGTGTAGTTAATAGCAATAATAACCTGGAAAAGTAGTTTCTCTTTTATCTCAGTAAGTATTTATTTCTAAAACAGACCCATAGTCCTTCATAACATTAGTCTACATCTAGTTTGAATTTCTAATTGCTTTTTCTAATCCAGACATGGGTTTTTTTCATGAATCTCAGTCTCATTCCAGGTTTTGTGTCCACTTGTGTTACATGCAGAACCTGCCCATTCAAACGCATATAAATCTCGAATGATTTTGCAACAGCGGTCATTTTTGTGAAACTCTCTGCCTGGAATAATCAGTCTAATCCTACTTGTCTCTTTATTCAGTGAATTCCACACAGTCCTGAAGGGAATACAGTTCATTAAACTCGACAGTGTCCTGCAGTTTGAAGTCTTTCTGCCAGATTTTTTATTTATTTTTTTTACCCTGAGGGGTTTATGATTACAACAGCTTAAGCAGCGACTGAACATGAAGCGTTCCAAACATTTGCGATGACAGTTATTATGATGGAGGAGCTGTGGAGCAGACCTCATGTGTTTTTTTTGACCCGTCTCCAGACTTCCATGTTGTCAACAGGTGAGCGGCGGAGGCACACTCCCGTACGACGCAGATTGGCGAGGCAGCTGGTGAGGCCCCCGGGGTGCTGCCGCTCCACCTGGACCCTCTTTGGGGCCTCACCTGCTGTTCTGGGGAGAAAACAAAGTGTTTGCACATATCGACTCTCAGCCGGCTCGGTGCAAAAGATCAAATTGCAGCTACAATCTCAGTGGGACTGACACTTAATCAGGTTCATTAGGAGGGAGTCGCCTGAGACTGGAGTGGGAGGCGGATGCTTTTCAGGTTAGCGCTCAGACCCAGGCACAACTTGTGCAGATGCAGAAGGCCAGGGTGACCAGGTGTCCCACTTTGTGTGGTACAGAGCAGATTTTTTATCCCGTGTCCTACATCCAACACCTTCAGACGGTGTCAGTTTTGAGGAGAATTCATGACTGTGAGCAGATGCTAACCAGGTTACCTCCTAAATGTGTTCCCATTTAACGCTTAAAGACCAAGAACTACTTTTATGTCGACTTCCAAATGGATTTTTCTTTAAATCTAACCTTTTCTTTAGTCATTTAGAATAGAACAGAACAGCGCTGTCAAACTCATTTTAGTTCAATTCCACATTCGCTCCAGTTTGATCTGCAGTGGGCCGGACCAGTCAAATAACACCAGTGATAAAAGTAAAATTACATGATGATAATGTTTACATCGACAACATTTCCTTAAAAATCTGAATAACATGAACAACTTGAATTGTCTTAACCTCCTCAGACCCAGGAAATGTCAGCAAAGTACCAGCTTTTTTTGTTTTTTTATTTAAATCAGAGCCTATATTGGAAACATTATGATGCAACAGTTTTTGTTTTTTTCAGATGCAGTTTTTCACATTTTTATGGAATGTCCTTTGTGGTGGACAGTTCTCTTTTCTTTTTTTGTATAAAGTTGTGAAACTCTTGTCCACAAATGTGGACAGAAAACCCAGAGCAGAGTCTGAGGAGGTGAAGAGAAACAAGTGCAGTTTTAACAATATTCTGCCTCAGTTCATCATTTCCACATGTGCATTACAACTGACATTACAGTTACAAATACACAAAACATTTAGTAACAGGTATAATATTGATGAAGTTGCATTTACTTTTCTCAAGACATTTCCGTTTGTTCATATTTGTTCAGGTTATTCACAGTTTTTGTACACGTATAGTTTGTTAATGTAAACATTTTCATGTAATTTTACTTTTTTACACCAAAAAACAGAGAAAATGTGGGGTTGTCATTATTTATAGGTTATTCTGATCACATTTCACTGGTTCTGACCCACTTATAATCTAATTGGTCTATATGTGGAACCTGAATTAAAATGATTTGGACACCAGTGAGTGTTAATTTGTTCAGTGTAATTTTTGCAGTTTTTCACAAATTCATCCCAGGAGCCGGATTGGACCCTTTGGTGGTCTGGATTTGGCCCTGGGCCGCATGTTTGACACCTGTGAAATAGAATGTCTTTACTGTCATTGTACAGGTACAGCAAAATTTAAAAAGTGCAATTGTCCTAGGTGCCATTAAAAAAAGTATAAATAATGTATATAAAAGAGTATAAAAACTAAAATATAAAAGGAAAAACCCTGACGGCATAAATATCTTAAAAAAAAAAAAAAAAAGCAGCATAAAAACAGAGTGTTCCTAGAATTATAACAGACACATGAAACATCATCATACACTCTGAACAACATTCAGCATTCCACAGTTAATGAATGTCCAGCAGTATTCAGTACAATCATGGCCCTGGGATCAAAACTGTTTTTCACCATTTATTATGACATTATCCTCTGCATTTTCCAGTTGTCAGTGAAAATCATCTGTTCTCCTATATTTAATTTACTGTTTATGTCGATGTTCATAAAGCTCAGAGTAAACTCAGAGGTTATTCCATTTATTGAACATAAACCCAGTGTGTCCATCCACTGTCATCGATCCAACTGCATGGGTTTGACTGGGGAATGTGTGTTTCCACGGTAACTACGGAGCCTCTGAGCGTCCAAATATGGTCATATCTGATGACCATGAAAAGATGAAGAACTGTATTTTACACCAATTATTTCCATGTATTGACAGGATTAGTGGATCAGCAGGTATGAAACAGTTTAGATCAGCAGATGGTTCTGGTCGATGGTGGATGTTTGGGTCTTTACGGGTTAAACATGAATATTTTTAGTGCTATCAAATGTTGAAGACGTGACTTATACGGTGACTTTATCCACGTTTTATTAATTTCATTCACACTTCATATCATATCCATCTTACATTCATGTTTTGTTGTTTTTCTGTCGTTAATTATCTGTATATATGACATGTTACTCATTCACCAGAGAAATTCAGGTCATATCTAAGGTCTTTTTTTTTTTTTAAATAATGCATAAATACTACATGTAGCCCCTTTAATAGTGTGTTTTCTATACTTTTAAACCAAATTTTTTGATATTTTTTTGTTGAATTAAATAGTTTTGAACAGTACCTTCAGTGAGAACACTTTATCAACATGATTTATCTAAATCACAGGTGTCAAACATGTGGCCCGGGGCCAAATCTGGCCCACCAAAGGGTCCAGTCCGGCCCTGGGATGAATTTGTGAAATGCAAAAATTACACTGAACATATGAACGGTCCTCTTAGTTCAGGTTCCACATTCAGACCAGTTCAATCTGCAGTGGGTCAAACCAGTCAAATACTATCAGAATAACATAGAAATAATGACAACTCCACATTTTTCTCTTTGTAAATGTAAATATTTTCATGTATTTACACTAAAACAAAGTATAATTTTGCAAAAAATGTGAATAACCTGAACAAATATGAACAACCTGAAATGTCTTAAGAGAAGTAAGTATAATTTTATCAATATTCTGTCTGTTATTAAATGTTTTGTGTGTTTGTAGATCCACTGTGATTTGTACGTTCTAATGTACATGTGGAAATGATAAACTGAGACAGAATATTGTTAAAATTACACTTATTTTTTTCAGTTTGTTCATGTTATTCACATCTTTTGAAATGAGAGTTTGTAGATCTAAACCTTTTCATAATGTAAATTTACTTTTTTTGCTCTAAAACATAGAGAAAAGTTTGGAGTTGACATTATTTCTATATTATTCTGTTCTTACTTTTCTGGTTGGGCCCACTGCAGATCAGATTTAACTGAATGTGGAACTGAACTAACAGGAGTTTGACAGCCCTGTGGTAAATTATCTGTATATATGACATGTTACTCATTCACCAGAGAAATGCAGGTTATAGCTAAGGTCTTTCTTAACACTCTAATAATAGTTTTATGTCTTTTTTTTGTTTGTTTTTTTTACTTTTTTTTTTTTTTAGATTTTTTTATGTATAAATACTACATGTAGCCCCTTTAATAGTGTATTTTCTATACTTTTAAACCAAATTTTCGTATATTTGTTTATTAGATTAATTAGTTTTGAACAGTCGCTTCAGTGAGAACACTTTATCAATGTGATTTATCTAAATCACAGGTGTCAAACATGTGGCCCTGGGGCCAAATCTGGTCCACCAAAGGGTCCAGTTCAGCTCCTAGGATGAATTTGTGAAATACAGAAATTACACTGAAGAAATTAACAATCAAGGATGTTAAAATCATTTTAGGTCAGTTCAGTCTAAAGTGGATCAGACCAGTAAAATACTATCACAATAGCCTATAAATAATGAAAACTGTAAATCTGTCTCTTTGTTTTAGTGTAAGAAAGTAAAATTATACAAAAATGTTCATATTTACAGACTAGTCTTTTACAAAAAAAATATGAATATCTGAAATCTCTTAAGAGAAGTGTGTGGAATTTTCATATTTTCCCTGTTGTTTAATGTTTTGTGTATTTGTAGATGCACTGTGATCTGTAAGTTGTGATTCACATATAAATGATAAACTAAGGTGTAATATCGTTAACGTTGCACTTATTTTACTAAAGAATTTTCAGGTTGTTCATATTTGTTCATGTTATGTTCAAGTACAATTCGTAGAGGTAAACATTTTCATTACAGAATTTACTTTTCTCACTCATAAGTTTTTATCCTATTATTTCTATTATTTGACTGGTCCGGCCCACTTCAGATCAGATCAGTCTGGATGTGGAACTGAACTAAAATGAGTTTGACACCTCTGATCTAAATGGTACCATGTCGTTTGCCAGTTTGCATCGTACTGATGTTCTACACTTTGTCCATGTTCATCTATTACCGTAACAGCCTCTGCAGTGAATTTCAATATTTTCACCAAGTGGTTCATTTCCTCGCTCAGTCAACGTAGCTCCATGTGTGAGATACCTGCAGACGAACGCTGCAAAAACCCAAGACGGGGGAACAAAATTGGTCCAATTCAGATTTTATAGAGCGGCTTTTGTTTTGTGTTGTATTCCATTATCTGGGGGCTTGCTTTAGTGGCTCAGTGACCACTGATTTTCTGCCACAGCCCATCACATTCAATAGGCCCCGCTCCCCCTCCTCCCAGATAACAGCAGAAAGCATTTCTCAGGGCTTTTAAGCACTTCTTAGAGACTTATCTATAGCCCTGATGGCCTGTCCACACTAATCCATTTTACCTCTACACCTCCCTTACCTTCTTATTGATAAAGTGGTTCTATTTTATTAGACTTGAAGCCGGCAGAACGGCTCTTAAGGGAAATATCTTGTTTTTTTATTTGAAATGGGTTTAGAGGGTACAGAAAAGCCATTTGGATTATATGAGCTTTTATATCATAAACTCAACACCCTCCTCTCTAGTTTCCAAATATCAGTCAGGGCATATTGCATTTTAATAGTCTCTAATAAAACTCTTGTTTAAGTTAATGTTTCATTAAATTGAAATGGAATGGTTTATACAGCG